>NW_022632396.1:0-11907 GCF_010015895.1 Lontra canadensis | reverse complement strand
ACAAATGAATAAACAAGCAAACAAAAAGCAGAATCAGAATGTCAATATAGATAACAAAGAGATGTTTTGAGAAGGAAGGCCTGAGGAAGGAAGGTGAGGGAGGCATGGAAGAAAGAGGTGAAGGGGTGTAGGAGACACAGTCTTTCCATTGTGGTTAGCATAAGTCATGGGGATGAAAGGCACAGCATAGGGAATATGATCAATTGTATTGGAATAGTGTCTCTGGTGGAGGATGGTAGCTACACTTGTGCTCGTTATAATATAAGGTAAAAACTTGTCCAAGCATTATAATTTTCACCTGACATTAATAAAATACCATGTGTCAACTACGCTTCAAAAGAAATTAATGAGTCAGAAAGTATACATAGAATGTATGTATATATAGTATACAGGAATGGGTTTCTCTGAGAGTGACAGAAACCCAAAGGCAATCCAGCTGGAATTATCCTCACTCCACCAGTCTAGGGGCAAAAGGTAACTGGTCTGTTGGGGAGGCCTCACTCTTCACTTCTGTGGTAATTTACTTCTAGTTCATTTCTTTGCAGATTTCTGTTTTGACATCTGTTGCCACCTTTCTTGTGTGCCCTTTTGGTTGGTGTTCAGTCCCAGGCCACATGCTCTTCTCTTCATGGTCCACACGGGGAAGCCCATCCGCTCCCATTTTTTGAGAGTACCTCTCTGTTCATATTCTCTCTCCCCTGAGCTCTAGACCCTGTGTATCTGCACTGGGATGAGACGGCTCCCTCTGACAGCTCGCTCTTTCATCAAGTAATTTAGCGGAACTTCCTATGTGCTGGTGGGGAAGAGCTATGGCATGCCCCTGAAAACATATTTTTTTAAAGTTTCAGGGGTACAATTTAGTGATACATCAGTTGCATATAATATCTAGTGCTCATTTCATCAAATGCCGTCCGTAATGCCCACCACCCAGTTACCCCATGTCCCACCTACCTCCACTCCAGCAACTCTCAGTTTGTTCCCTAGTGTTCTCTTATGGTTTGCCTCCCTCTCTATATGCATCCTGTTTTATTTTTTCTCCCATTCTCCTATGTTCATTGGTTTTGTTTCTTATATTATGCTAATGATAGAAATCATTTGGCTCTTGGCTTTCTGTGACTGACGTCTTTCCCTTAGCATTATACCCTCTAGTTCCATCCTCATCCTTACAACTGACAAGATTTCAGTTTTTCGTCACTGAGTAATATTCCATTGTATCTATGTACCACATCTTCTTTATCCAGACTTTAAAAAGTTTTGCTTTTGCACCCAGCTGTTTATAATATTTTGTCATATCTTCCTGAAACAGACACCCTCCCTTCCACGGTATCATCAGCTATACCACACCAGATTCAAGTCTCCCTCCTCCTGCCTTCCAAATGGTGGTCATTTTTCTACTTGTAGCCTTGCAGCATTTATATGATCACAACTTTGATTGATTTCTTGAGTGTTCAGATTGAATTGATAAGTATGTAGTTGTATCTGAGGAAGGAGAACAATTTAATTCTTGCCCCCAGAATTTTCTGATTGGATGCTGGACATGAAAACTGAATCTGGTGACAGGATGGATTTTGTCGTCCCCCTTCTATGAGGGCTGAATGCCACTATGCTATTGGCAAGAAGATACTTACTGGTGACACAGCTTCATCCCTTCCAGGTTGACGTTTATTGTGGGAAGATGTACTAAGCATAATGCCTACCATTTTCTCCACTTACTATCTAAGAATTGATGGAGGAGCTGAGAGTAGCATTTTCTCTATGGCCAGGTTCTGACTTACGTACAATTGTGACCTTTCATGGGGTCTCATGCTCCATGTCTTCATTAATATCCATGTCAGTGTTCTAATTAATGGTGCCTCTGTGTGGCACATTTACCTTAGTAGTGGTTGAGTCTTTCAGCCTCACTATGACCATCAGTATAAATACAACCCCAAAATTCATTTTTCTTCTTGAAGGACTGTTTAACCCATTTCCTTTAAAACACGGTTCCCAGGTGATAATATCAGTCAGGGGTGTCCCTGAGAAAGCCATCAGTAATTGGCCAGCTGACCTGCCTGGTGGTTGGTCACCAGAATGAAGCCAGCTTGAGAAATCCCTGGCGATTGGCCAGCGCATAGTGGTGACAACACATGGTGGTGACATCACACGAGGAAGGCATTGTGATGTCCCTGGGCGGTTATAAAAGCTTGGCAACAGCCCAGGCTGCAGTGAGGAGAGAGATGGTGGTTCACTCACAGCTCTTCTTGCTCTTCCTCGACTTCTCTGCCCTGTTCGCTGCCCCTGCCCATGGCAAGCCCCCTGCCCACTCCTCCTGCCCTGGGCCTCTCTCCAATATGCTATATACCACCTTCATGTTGGCACCTATGTTTGTGCCCCTCTGTGGTCTGGAGAGTCCTCGAACCCATACACGGTGACTCCTAGACCCATTTCCCACTAGGAGGCTGGCCCAGGTCCTCAGGGAGACATTCTCATTTGGTACGTGGGAGTGGGACACTGGCTACCAGAGTTCCATGGATTCTCAGCCAGCTGGGCTCCACACCTCTGGGGTCACAGGTGTCTTCATTACAAAAAGCTGAGTGCACATCCTGAGGGATCACTGGGCACACTACTACTCCGGAGCCCTCCAACCTGGCTCAGCACAGAGCACATGAATGCTCTGAACATCCAGCTGACCCAGATGTGCACAATGTGTGGAACGTCTGGAGACACCAGGCAGAGGGGATTTTATGAAACAAGTAGGTACTGGGGAAAAGGAATCACCACATCTCTGTATGCAGTGTTAGTCATCAGAACACTGGCCCTCAGTTCTTGGACTGCCTGAAACAGCTCAGCAGTGGACAAAATAATTCCCCAGAACCCTGGCTCACCCAGAGCCCACAGACCATCAATCCTCAAAGCCTAACAAAGAGAAATTCAGACCTCAGAACAGAGTACCTGCCAGGAACCCAAAGACTAGGAGGCTTCTGATCCCATTTCACACTAAGCAGATGAGTCACATAGACACTGTGTATACAAGGAGCCTCTATACCTCAAGTTGGCCAGCCCAATGTAGCACAAGACATGTAACCTCAGAGAATGGGCTTGCCACGTGCCAAGAAACCATGAGTCCTGTATCCCAGCTCTGTATCAGGAAAATGATTCAGCTCAACAGAAGCATTACCATGGGCCTTTGTACCCAGTGTACAAAAACTCAGCTCTCCACTAGGCCAAGCAGGTACCTGGAAAGCCCACTCACCATGTGCCCTTGGACCAGGAGACCAACAATTAAGATGTCTGCGAGGCCAAGCAGGCACTTGGAGAGCCAGGTCCCTGGAAACTAACCAATCTGCTCTCTATTATACCAAGCAGGCACCTGGATAGCAGTTCTACCGTGTGCTCTGGGACCTGGACACCAACAACTGAGCTGTCTGATGGGCAAAGCAGGCATGTAGACAGGGGGCTAACCATGTGCCCTTGGACCTGGAGACCAAAAATGCAGCTCTGTGATAAGCCAAGCAGGTGACTCCACAGCTGCCTCACCATGGGCCCATAGACCTGGAAACCACAAAATCAGGTCTCTACTAGGCCAAGCTGGCACCTGGACAGCTTGGTCACCATGTGCCCATTGACCTGGAGACCAACCAAGGAGCTCTGGGCTAAGCCAAGCAGACACCTAGACATGTGGCTTACCATGTGCCCCAGGACCTTGAGACCAACAACTCAGCTCTTTGCCTGGCCAAAGGGGCACCTTGACAAAAGCTCACCAAGTACCCTTGGACCTGGAGACCAAAAACTGAGCTGTCTGATGGCTTAAGCAGGTACCGTGATAGTGGGCTAAATATATGCCTTTGGACCATGAACCCAAGAAATGAGATCTGGGTTAGGACAAGCAGATACATAGACAGGAGGCTCACCATGTGCCGCTGGACCCGGAGACCAGCAACTCAGCTCTCTGCTTGAATGACCACCTTGGCAAGAGGCTTCTCATGTGTCCTTGGACCTGGAGAACAACTGTGTTGTCTAATGGGCTAAGCAGGAAGGTTGACAGTCAGTATGCCAGGTGCCCTTGGACCTGGAGACCAACAAAGCAGCTTTGCACTGGCCAAGAAGGCCCCTGGACAGTGAGTTCAGCATGTTTGCTTGGACACAGATCCTTCCTTCTCCCAAGAGTACAGGGCACTCAAACACAGGGCTTTCCAGCTGGCATCACATTACAAGACCTCCAAACCTACTCAACATTGCACCGATTTGTCCAATGAAGCCATGAAGACCTGGGAGCTTCCAAACCACAAGCCTTCCATCCCAGGAGAGCACAGGACTAAGATGCCATTGGGACACAATCTTGACCCAAAAATCTATGACTGCATGCTTTTCACCTCTGCAGAGAAGTGAGCATTTCAGTCTCTTCTCACTTTCAATGTCCTTCAGTCTGAGGTCCTTGTGGTCTGCTCTCTCTGCATTATTCATTTTGTGGGGAGGTCTCCTCCTGAGGAAAAAAAAAAAAAAATACAGCATGCCCTGGGAGATGAAACAGGCCAGGGGCATGAACACTTTGTTTTCGAATTCATGGCTGGAAATGAGGAGCGGCAAAGGGAGGAAGTTGTGCAGGAGAACCAGGCCTTGAATTATGTGGAGTCCTTGGCAGAAATACTCCAGGTAAAGGAGAAGTGTTACATCCTCAAGGGACAAGTGGAGGCCTTAAAGCAAAAAGCCAAGCAATGCACTGAGAGGCAGGCTCAACTCCATGAGATGGAGAGTTTTTTTCCTTCAAATGAAGGTCTTTCTAGATGTTTCTGCCTTACACGCAGTGCCCGAGGGTTAATGTTTGTGCATCTACCCATTATGGCATTGAAGGGGAGTTGGGAAATAGGTGTTCATCTCCCCAATTGATGGTTAGTTATGAATTTAAATATTAGTCAAATAAACCATTTAAAATTTAAAAAAATTGAAAAGAAGTATTTATTAATATCATTTGGTTTCAGATGGAAGGGTCCCCTACCCTGGCCCTTCCTGACCTTAGGGTAGAACTCACTGCATTAAGAATAGACACCTCCAACCCTTATCCAAACATCCTTGATCCCCCTAAGCCCACACTTACTTTGAAAACAGCCACCGTGAGGGCAGCTCCAAGGTCGAAGCTAGGGTTCTCTGGCAGAGCCTCGTGGTCACATCCTTCTCCTGGAACTGGTGCTTCCCAGCAGTACAGTCAAATTCTGATCCATCATATGGGGCCCCTTAGCAGTGCACAGATTCATTGTGGACTAAGTTACACCCTAGTCCTCACTGGTCAGGTCAGGCTGGTCCTTGCAGAGATGGCTGCTGCTGTATGCATTCCTCAGTTTCCCCTGACTTTTCTGAACTCGACTTGTCCCTGTTCTTACCTCTGTTGGCAACCACTTGCCCACCATTGCCTTACCCTTCTTTGGATTATTCTCATCCCCCAAGCCTGCTGATGTTCTATCTTCCATCTGCTCCCTCCATACTCGGTTTTCAGTCTAGGTTCAGCTCAGGCTCCTGCAGGGGACACACAGAGAAGGGCCCAAGTCAGATCTCAGCTGCAGTCCCCAGAGCTACGTAACGGGCACCTCAGATCCTCATGCACTCACAGAAACTGAGCGGGAAGGGAATTGGGAGAATGTGAATACCAATCTTACCTTACGCATGAGGAAACTGAGGCCCAGAGACCTTAGGAGCCAGGGCAGGAAGTAGAACATGGCCTCAGTGAAAGCTCTGGCTTCTCTCGACTGAGTTGAAGTAACAGAATGGCCCTGACTCTTCCCTTTAAAATCCTTAAAAACAACAACAACAACAACAACAACACCCATCCAGATATTGCCAGCTGCTCTCATGTGCTCTGCAGCCCTCATTTTCTCCCCATATCTCCAAGCAGCTGGTTCCCCCTGTCTTTGCCTGCAACCCCCTTGTCTTGTGCCACTTGGAGGTCTCCTCCCTTAAGTCGTCTGCCCCCTTGTGGAGTCCAGGGGAACTGCCAGGGCCAGAGGCCTAAGGCACAGGCCCTGAATCCCTGAGTCCAGCTGGGAGGTCAGAAACCAGGCTCTAACTCACCACCTGTTGGGACTCCAGGATGTGACACCTTACCCAGGCAGTGTTTGCCTGGGGACCCTAGAATCCACTAATGGGAAACTGTCGCCTTCTTTCTTTCTCTCTCTCTTTTTTTTTTAAGTGAAATTTACATACAAGTATTTCACCCATTATAAAAGTATCCTACAATGACAGAGTTGTTCAGCTAGGACCCAAGTTTGTTTTAGAGGCTTCCTTCACCTCCCCACACCTCCTCCAGCCCCTCTGCAGACAATTTTCACTCCCTTCTCCAGCCCCAAACAATGCTGATCTGCTTTTTGTCTCTATACATGGCTTCTTTCTGGAGATTGTACATAAATCAAATGAGACAGTATGTAGTCCTTGGTGACTGGCTTCTTTCACTTAGCATGCTTTTCAGGGTCCTCCATGCTGTAGCTTCAATCAGATTTCTCTCCTGTTGTTGCTGAATAGAATGCCATGGTACAGATGGGCCACCTTTTGTTCATTCACCAGTCAGTGGTCCTTTGTGGTGCTCTCCGGTTTTCCTGTTGCTTCAGATTGATGAATAGGCTTCAGGTTCGGCACACATCTTAGAGACTATGGAGGTACTCACACAGAACATAGGTAGAGAGACACCATCATTGTGCCCTTCCTCTCCCTCACTATATTTTGTCAGTATGTCCCAGAAAGAAGCTTATACACTAGCCTGGAATACTGATTTTTGAAACTGTTGGTCAGAGCACAACTCCAGATCTCATGCTTTGGTAGCCAGCAAGCCTTAAGCTTGTGGTCCCACAAAACTCTGTGTGTGTGTGTGCATGTGTATATATATGTGTGTGTGTATATATATATATATATATATATATGTATGTATGTATTTTAAAAGCTGCTGTCTAAAGATCTGGCTTCCAATCTGCTGGGTTTAGGTGTTAGCTGAGATATTCCCCTCTGGGACACCCTTTGGGCACACCCTCAATGACTGGGAGCTATTAAAAATAAATTAGGCTGCTTGGAAAATCATAAAGGACCAAGAGACAACCAAGAACTAGGGAGAGGTTGAATGTCAAGGTTCATTTCCTACAAGACACATTCCTCCAAGACTGAGAGAGGTGACAGCTTCATTTAATACATAGAAACAAACCCAAAGAGTCAAGCAAAATGAAGAAACAGGAATGTGTTCCAAATTAAAAAAACTAAAACTCCCCCCACCAAAAATAACCCTTAATGAATCAGAGATGTACATAATTTGCATGATGAAAAATTCAAAGTAATGATCATAAAGATGCTTTCTGAATTCGGAAGAAGAATAGATTAAAAAAAAAGACTTAGAAAATATAGGAAACCACCAAATGGAAGTCATAGAGCTGAAGAAAACAATAACTGAACCAAAAAATACACTAAAGGGGTTCAAAAGCAGACTGGATGAAGCAGAATCATCAGTGAACTCAAAACAGGGCACTGGAGAGGGCACTGGAGATCACCCAAACAAAAAAAAAAAAAAAAAAAAAAAAAAAAAAAAAAAAAAGAATGGAAAACAAAAACAAAAACCACACAAAAAGCCAAAGGTAGCCTAAGGGACTAAGGGGAAACATCAAAGAGACTTAACATTCATACTATGTCTGTTACAGAAGATGGAGAGAGAAAGGGGTAGAAAATTTATCTGAGGAAATGAATGAAATGGCTGGAAATTTCCCTAACTCAGAGAAGGAAACAGACATCCTATTCCAGAAAGTTCCAATTAAGATGAACCCGGAGACTCACAGGAAGACACTTCCTAATTAAAATGTCAAAAGTTAAAGACAAGGAGAGAATCTCAAAAGCAGCAATTAAAAACTATAACAAGTATTTAAAAAAAAAAAGGCTACAGAAGACTTTCAGCAGAAGCTTTTCAGGCAGAAAGGAGTGGCACAATATATTCAAAATGTTGAAACGAAATAAACTTTCATCCAAAATACACCCAGCAAAATCATCATTCCGAATTGAAGGAAAAAGAAAGAGTTTTCTGGAAAAAGAAAACCTATGAGTTCATCTAAAACAGCATTACAAGAAATGTTAAAGGGACTTTTGTAGGCTGAAAATAAAAAGTGCAAATTCATAACGAGAAAACATAGGAAACCAAACTTGGAATTATCTGTATTAGTGGTTTTCAGATAGCTCAGAGGGTGATAAAAGCTGTGTCAGCAGAGAACAAGATCCAGATCACTAGGAACCTCCACCAGTGCAGCCTCCCTGTGAAATAGAGGGGAAAAACCCATACCCGAAACAGGGTCACCATATCGTAGGAGTGGGATTCCCTCTGCTTCCCCTGCACCAGGAACAGCTGAGCCATCACCAAAGTAGCCATAAGAATGAGGACCATTTCAATGTGCATGGCTTCATGGCTATAGTGCTTATGCATGCACGTGTGTTCAACCCTCCACTGCTCCTCTCGGGAGAGGTCTGACATATCAACCTCATCCAGCTCCCATTCTCTAACAGTACCTTCTCCAACCTCCACTTCTACCACTGCCATCTTCACCAACAGTACAGACACCCCAAGGTTGGTTTATAAGTAAGTAGTTCTTGTTTATCTATAAAATAAGCTATGCCACTGGCATTGTTGGCTACGTGGCTGTCATGTTTACCCTTTTGGTCTCTGTTATTCAAGATCAAACCAGAAGATGCCATGGACTTTGTTATTTCTCTTGTCTTCTATGGCCTCCACTATGTTGTTCTTGAACAAGACTTTGTAGAAATGTGTACAGACTACATGGCATCTACCATAGGGTTCTACAATGTCAGGCATGCCTACCAAACATCTCTCAGACAGTGTGTGTGCCATGTGTGGGCAGCAGATCTTTGTGGATGTCAGTGAAGAGGGCATCATCAAGAACATACACAGCATATATAAGCTGTCTTGCAATCACGTATTCCTTGAGTTCTGCATCCTTGGCTGGTGCACTGTAGGAAGGAAACAGATGTGTCCCTACTGCAAACAGAAGATGAACCTCAAGAGAATGCTCAGCAATCCCAGGGAGAGGCCTCACTCATGTAGAGGCAACTGTTAGACTGGCTTCGGTATTTGGCAGTCTGACATCATTGTCCTGGTGCAAGGCATCAACTATATCCTAGGCCTGGGATAGTCAGGAAGCACCCACTATGGAACTCAGGGCACTCTCCTCCCTGTTTTCCAAGATGTCCTGGGTAGGAAAGACTCAAAGGGACACCTGGACAACTCAGGATCCCTCCAGCTGTGTCCAGGCTGGGGAGGGAGATGTTGGAGAGCCAGCCAGTGAGGCTGCAGCAGGGGGGGCATTTTAAAAGAAAACTATTTTGATAAATATTAAAAAAAAAATGAAAGTATGAATCTCATTAGTAAAGGTAAACATTCAGTACAATGGTGGATTAATCACTTATAAAGTTACCATAAAAGTTAAAAAACAAAAGTAGTAAAAATGAGTATAACTACAATAATTAGTTAAGGGATACACAAGATAAAAGTATGTAAAATGTGATGTCAAAACCATAAAACATGGGGTGAGGGGAGTAAAAATGAGTTCAGAATGTGTTCAAACTTAACAACTTAAAATACAGTTATAAATAAAGGTAGTTATACTAAACCTCATGGGAACCACCAAGGAAAAACCTATGGTAGATTCCCAAAAGATGGTGAGAAGGAGATTCTTTTCCAAGAAAAGAAATGTCAGATGATGTTGGTGTTATGGGAGGGTCCAGGAGCTCTGGAATGGGAGGCCATGGTGGCTTCCATGGAGGCTTTAGTAGCAGCATCTAGGTCAGGGCCAAGGCCACAGAGTTCAAAGAGGCAAGGCCATGGAGTGGATCCCCATCACCATGCTGTGCCACCTGGTCACAGTCATGAAGATCAAGTCCCTGGAAGAGATCTATCTCTTCTCCCTGCCTATCAAGGAATCTGAGATCATTGACTACTTCCTAGGGACATCCCTCTTTAAGGATGAGGTTTTGGAGATTATGCCTATGCAAAAGCAGACGCATGCTCATCAGCAGGCCAGGTTCAAGGCATTTGCTGACATCAGTCTGAATGTTAAATACTCAAAGGAGGTAGCCACTGTCATCCGTGGGGCCATCGACCTAGCCAAGCTTTTTTTTTTTTTTTTAAAGAATTTTTATTTACTTATTTGACAGAGAGAGAGCACAAGCAGACAGACTAGCAGGTAGAGGGAAAGGGAAAAGCAGGCTCCCTGCTAAGTGAGGAGCCAGATATGGGGCTCAATCCCAGAACCCAGGGAACATGACCTGAACCAAAACCAGTCATTTAACCAACTGAGCCACCCAGGCATCCCGTGTTCAAGCTTTCCATCATCCCCATTTGGCAAGGCTACTGGAGGAACAAGTAACCCCAAACTGTCTCATGCAAGGTGACTGGCCACTGTGGCTTTGTGCTGGTATGCCTCATCCCTGTTCCCAGAGGCACTGGTATTGTCTCAGCCAGTGCCAAAGAAGCTACTGATGATGGCCAGTATTGATGACTGCTAAGCCTCAGCAAGGGACTGCACTGCCATCCCAGGCAACTTCACCATGGCTACTTTTGATGCCATTTCCAATATCTATAGGTATCTCACCCTTGATCTCTGGAAAGAGACTATGGTCAACAAGTGTCCCTATCAGGAATTCACTGACCATCGTGTGAAGACCCACAACAGGAATCTCCATGCAGAGGACCTAGGCTCCAGCTATGGCCACCACATAGATTTTATACAAGAAAAATTAAAGTGAATTAAGGCCTACTTAAAAAAAAAAAACAAAAGGGAAGAAGATTGTGAGAAAGGAATCTAAGCACACCACTAACAAAATGTTCAAACCACGAAGGAAGCAACCAAGAGAAGAAACAGAAAGGAATTACAAAACAGCCAGAAAACAATTAAGATGACAATAAGTACATAACCATCATTATCACTTTAAGTATAAATGGACTAAATTCTACAGTCAAAAGACAAGTGGCTAAGTGGGTTTAAAAAAAAAAAAGACCTTTATATATTGCTTACAAAAAACTCATTCCAGATTTCAGATTTAAGGACACATACTGACTAAAAATGAAGGAATGAAAAAGATATCCTATATAAATGTATACAAAAAGTAAGCCCAGAAATGGACCCTCAACTCTATGGTCAACTCATCTTTGACAATGCAGGAAGCACCCAATGGAAAAAAGTCTAGTCAACAAATGGTGTTGGGAAATTGGACAGCTACACGCAAAGGAATGAAACTGCACCATTTCCTTACACTGCACACAAAAACAGACTCAAAATGGATAAAAGACCTCAATGTGAGACAGGAATCCATCAAAATCCTTGAGGAGAACACAGGCAGCAACCTCTTCGAACCTCAGCTGCAGCAACTTCTTCCTAGGAACATCACCAAAGGTAAGGGGAGAAAGGGCAAAAATGAACTAATGGGACTTCATCAAGATCAAAACTTTTGCATAGCAAAGGAAACAGTCAACAAAACCAAAAGACAACTGACAGAATGGGAGAAGATATTCACAAATGACATATTAGATAAAGGGATACTATCTAAAAGTCTATCAAACTCAACACACAAGGAACAAATAATCCAATCAAGAAATGGGCAGAAAACCTAAGCAGACATTTTGGCAAAGAAGACATCCATATGGCCAACAGACACATGAAAAAGTCCTCAACATCACTCGGCATCAGGGAAATACAAATGTGTATCAAAACCACAGTGAGATACCAGATACCACCTCACACCAGTCAGAACAGCTAACATTAACTAGTAAGGAAACAAGAGGTGTTGGTGGGGATGTGGAGTAATGGGAACCCTCCTACAGTGTTGCTGGGAAGGAAAGCTGTTGCAGCCATTGTGGAAAACAGTATGGAGGTTCCTCAAAAAGTTGAAAATAGAGCTATC
>NW_022632395.1:0-11923 GCF_010015895.1 Lontra canadensis | reverse complement strand
CTATGCTACCTAAAGCAATCTACACATTTAATGCAATTCCTATCAAAATACCATCCATTTTTTTCAAAGAAATGGAACAAATAATCCTAAAATTTATATGGAACCAGAAAAGACCTCAAATAGCCAAAGGAATATTGAAAAAGAAAGCCAAAGTTGGTGGCATCACAATTCCGGACTTCAAGCTCTATTACAAAGCTGTCATCATCAAGACAGCATGGTACTGGCACAAAAACAGACACATAAATCAATGGAACAGAATAGAGAGCCCAGAAATAGACCCTCAACTCTATGGTCAACTAATCTTCAACAAAGCAAGAAAGAATGTCCAATGGAAAAAAAGACAGCCTCTTCAATAAATGGTGTTGGGAAAATTGGACAGCCACATGCAGATAAATGAAATTGGACCATTTCCTTACACCACACACGAAAATAAACTCAAAATGGATGAAGGACCTCAATGTGAGAAAGGAATCCATCAAAATCCTTGAGGAGAGGGGCGCCTGGGTGGCTCAGTGGGTTAGAGCCTCTGCCTTCAGCTCAGGTCATGATCTCAGGGTCCTAGGATCGAGCCCCGCATGGGGCTCTCTGCTCAGTGGAGAGCCTGCTTCCCTCTCTCTCTCTCTCTGCCTGCCTCTCTGCCTACTTGTGATCTCTGTCTGTCAAATAAATAAATAAAATCTTTAAAAAAAAAATCCTTGAGGAGAACACAGGCAGCAACCTCTTTGACCTCAGCCGCAGCAACATCTTCCTGGGAACATTGCCAAAGGCAAGGGAAGCAAGGGCAAAAATGAACTATTGGGATTTTATCAAGATCAAAAGCTTTTGCACAGCAAAGGAAACAGTTCACAAAACCAAAAGACAACTGACAGAATGGGAGAAGATATTTGCATATGACATATCAGATAAAGGGCTAGTGTCCAAAATCTATAAACAACTTAGCAAACTCAACACCCAAAGAACAAGTAATCCAATCAAGAAATGGGCAGAAGACATGAACCGACATTTCTGCAAAAAGACATCCAGATGGCCAACAGACACATGAAAAAGTACTCCATATCACTCGGCATCAGGGAAATACAAATCAAAACCACAATGAGATATCACCTCACACCAGTCAGAATGGCTAAAATTAACAAGTCCGGAAATGACAGATGCTGGCGAGGATGAGGAGAAAGGGGAACCCTCCTACACTGTTGGTGGGAATGCAAGCTGGTGCAACCATTCTGGAAAACAACATGGAGGTTCCTCAAAATGTTGAAAATAGAACTACCCTATGACCCAGCAATTGCACTACTGGATATTTACCCTAAAGATACAAACGTAGTGATCCGAAGGGGCACGTGCACCCGAATGTTTATAGCAGCAATGTCTACAATAGCCAAACTATGGAAAGAACCTAGATGTCCATCAACAGATGAATGGATAAAGAAGAAGTGGTATATATACACAATGGAATACTATGCAGCCATCAAAAGAAAGAAATCTTGCCATTTGCGACGATGTGGATGGAACCAGAGGGTATCATGCTTAGCGAAATAAGTCAAGCGGAGAAAGACAACTATCATATGATCTCCTTGATATGAGGAAGTGGAGCTGCAACATGGGGGGTTAAGGGGGTAGGAGAAGAATAAATGAAACAAGATGGGATTGGGAGGGAGACAAACTATAAGTGACTCTTAATCTCACAAAACAAACTGAGGGGAGGGGGGTTGGGAGAGGGGGATGGGGTTATGGATATTGGGGAGGGTATGTGCTATGGTGAGTGCTGTGAAGTGTGTAAACCTGGCGATTCACAGACCTGTATCCCTGGGGATAAAAATATATTATATGTTTATAAAAAATAAAATAAAATAAAATAATTTAAAAAATCTAAATAATAATAATATGTTACATATATGGTATTTGTATTGCTTTACAAGGTATTTTTATATGTATGATCTATAATAATCCACATTCTTGGTGGCAAATGACAGAAGCTAGTTTCTGGCTAGTTGCTGCAGAAATAAATGCATTAGAAGGGCAGCGTACAGTTCACAGAATTTACATGAGCCCTGAAGCACAGAGAATAGTCAGAAACTAAGAGGACCTGGTTCCATGTGTCATAACCAGTCAGATCACAGTCACATCTTGTCTGAAAGCTGTCCTAGGCTCTGCTGTCACTGCCACTGCCACTGGCCTCAAGGTCAACCTCTAATAGTCTCTGAGCCTTTGTGTCCCTCTCTCTAGATTCAGAGTTCCAGGTGGGCACATCTGACTGACCACACCTGGGCCCTAGCTTGTGGTGGGGGGTAGGGGAGAGAAGAATCTCCATTTCCTTCACCCCTCACCTCTGATGTTCAGTACCAAGTACCTGTGTTAGTTCAGGTACTGGTGTTCAGTATCAAGTACCTGTGTTAGTTTGTATTGCTGCATAATAAGTATTATGTTTAAAATGACACTAATTTGTTATCTCAGAGCTTCCATGGGCCATAATTCCAGTCAAGCCTCTAGCGGGGCTTTCTGCTCACAGCCTCACCAAGCTGAAATCAAGGTGTTGACAGGGCTGCATTCCTACTGGAAAGCTTTCCTGAAGAACAATCCATTTTCAAGCTCCCTCAGAACACAGCAGAATGTTGTATTTGCTGCCATATGTCTGAAATCCCTGCTTTGTTGGTAGCTGTCAGCTGGGACCATTCTCAGCTCCCTGGGACACTCAAGTCTTTGTTGTGTCCACAGGCCCACTTCACCCACCCCCATAGACAGCTCACAATAGGACTGTTGACTTCTTCATAGCCAGTAGAAGTATCTCTCTTGCTTTATATTCTCCCTTTAGGAAGGCTCACATTCCCTCTCTAAGGTTAACCTGATTAGTTCAGGCCCACCCTTTTGATCAGCTCCTTGTCAACTGAGTTGTAATCTGCTCACAGCAGTGAAATCCTATCACAGTCACACATCTTGCCTATACTCAAAGACTGAAGATTACACAGGGTATATAAACCAGGAGGTGGGGCCTTAAGACTCCCACCTCCTGGTTTGAATTCTGCTTATCACACTTACCAGAAAATGACAAGCACTTTCCCAATTTATTTCACTGGAGCAGCAGATCAGGTAGAAATTTTCCAGCTTTACAGAGGAAAAAAAAAAGGACTCTGAGAAGCCAGAGTGATCTGGTTCTAGCCACAGAGTTAAGAAGTGGTTAATGTCAGAATTTTAGACTGTGCTCTTCACAAAGGCAAAAGGAAATAAATAGCAACAAATAAAAACATTCATGAAAATTGATTATTTGATACTTGGTGCTACAAGTTCCAACGGAAAGAAGAGAGGAAGAGTGCAGATGGGAAATCATGACTAACGAGCCCATGGCCTGCTAAGGGAGGCTCTTCTTGAGCTAAAGGAAACAATTCCAGGAAAGAATATGAGTGGTCTGTTTGATGTCAGAAAAAATGACATGCGTCTAGGACATGATCACTATATTTAAAGGAAGGAATTAACAGCGAATCTCAAAGATGAATATGCAAGGTGGCAAAGGTCTCTAGAAGAGACCAAGCAGGAGGACCTAGAGACATCACCGCTGAGATCCTGACGTTTTCTCTAGCTCAACCCCTCCGAGTGTTCCCATTCTCCCTTTCCCAGTTCAGAGACCACCCTATCTCCTAAGGAACCTTTCTTTGACATGGTTATCAAAGGGAACTTGAGCTTATGTCAAGCTAACCATATTATTTTCTTCTTCATCATCCTGAAACTTTCCCCAAAAAGCATTTTATAGTTTTTAAAGTTTTATTTACTTAAGCCATCTCTACACCCAAGGTAGGGCTAGAACTCACCACCCTGAGATCAAGAGTCATGTGCTTTTCTGATTGAACCAGCCAGGCTCCCCTCCCCAAAAAGCTTTTAAAAGTTAGGATATAGAAAGAAAAAAGGATTAAGGTTCTCAAAAATACAGTTTGATAGTTTACAAATAACAAAATTGTGTTGTCCAAGAATATCCAAGTAAAAGCCAAATGGGTCTTTGAACCCATGGCTGTGCATGAAAAACAGAAGTATATAGTAGTGAGAGCACAGTTTTTAAAACATATATTCAAATGTGTCTGATACATAATAATGTCCTCAGCCACTTCTAGTCACATGTATGCCACATGAAATTGAGAAACAGGAAAGTTACTCAAAAACCTTTGTGCCAGGTCGCCTGGGTGGCTCAGTGGGTTGGGCCGCTGCCTTCGGCTCGGGTCATGGTCTCGGGTTCCTGGGATCGAGTCCCGCGTCGGGCTCTCTGCTCAGCGGGGAGCCTGCTTCCCTCTCTCTCTCTCTCTGCCTGCCTCTCTGTCTAGTTGTGATCTCTCTCTGTCAAATAAATAAATAAATAAATCTTTAAAAAAAAAAAAAAAAACCTTTGTGCCGATCCTAGACCAGGCACTGTCCAGCCGTGTGACCTTGGAGATATAATTTAGCCTCTCTAGGCCTCAATCATCTCATATATGGAGACAAAAAGTTAGAAAGTTTGATTTCTAAAAACCCTTCCAATTTAAAATTTAGTAATTCTTCCATAGGCTGGATAACACACAATAGTCAATATTAAGGGAAGAGCGTCCTCCTCTTTCATCTTGGATGAGAGGGCTAGCTCCTATTAATCACAGGAGACCATGAACTTGATTGCATTTTGGATTACATCCAACCAAGAATATTCTCCAGCCCTTTTGGTTATTTTGGAATCCTTGCTGTCTGTAAAACTGCTTGCCATAGTTATGTAGCTAGCTATTTAGAAGATCTCTCTCTTTCTCTCTCTCTCTCTCTCTCTCTCTCTCTCACACACACACACACACACACACACACACACACAGAAATACAGAGACAGAAGCAGGGCCACCAGGTTAACAGGGAAGAGTAGCTGAGTTAGCAGAAGCCTGTTAAGGAGGCCAGAGGAGGAAGAGAGAGAACAGAAGAAATTAGAGACCAGCACAGCTTTCACAATTTGGCATTATCCATATGTGTCACCATTAATTATAATAATCACCTCCTACAAGTACTCTGCTTGACCTATGCTCGTGTTTTATTTATTTATTTATTAAGCATTTCTTTCTCCTTTATCTTCTTCCTGAGCTGGTTAATTAACTACACTGAAAGACAAGAGAGGTCTCCACACCTGGTCTCTTTGGCCTGTTCTTGCTTTCTACTATCTTACAGGGCTCCTAATGCTTAAAAAAAATATATATAGTACATTTAGCATGACCAACAAGATAGCTAGCTCTGGTCTCTTAACCCCTCGCTTTTATTTATTTATTTATTTATTTTTTTCCTGCACAAGAGCAAGGCACAGGGATGCTAGATCAGAATCCAAATGCTGTCTAAAACACAACTAGAATATCTGGGACACATGCCCACTTTATTTTTCCAATCTATGTAAGAGAAATGCATATTCTTGCTATGACCTTCTTAAAAGCCAACAGTATTCTCTTCCAGAGAGATACAGAATCACATATTTTTTAGAAAAAGAAACAGTCTGTCTACTTTGTTGCCATTTCTGCTTTGCATATCCCTCCAACTGACACAGATGAGACATCCTATAAAGTTATCCTCCAGGTGACTTCCTTAACACGTGGTATCTCAAGTTTGTCAACCATAATTCAAATTTCAGTGACTCCCTAACTGTCCGCTACCTTAACTTATTCTGTTTATGTGCAGAAATTGCTTACAAATTGTCTCACTCAGTGGGCATGGTGCTTTCATTGTTCAGTCTATCTGAGGTCCAGTTTTTATGAGGCACTCTGTTCTACATGAAAATCTCCAGACCTCCTTTGGCTTCTGTGCCTTCTCTCTTTGTTTCCCTCCAACCACTCTGATCATCTGCTTTTGGTCTTCTGTGGGGCTTTCCTCTCTACCTGCCCCTAAAAGGTAGGTGTTTACAGCTTTGACACAAGCTAGCTGTGTCCAAGGACCAGAGGGGAGCCCATCAGGAGTAGCCAAGAGGGTCGTTGGCTTCAGGCAGGGTAGAAATCAAGAGCCAGCCGAGATGAAGTGGGAGCAGAGTTCATTACAGACATAGAGGGAGAGTAGACACAGATATAGCATCTGGGAAACTCAGAAAGGAAAACACAATGAATCTTGTCTTTGCTTGGGGTCTGGGGTTTTTATTGAGGGTTGTGGTCCAGGGTATGTGTGTTCTCAGGCATCCAAAAACGAAGACAGGTGTTTAGGAATCCTCCATAAGTCACTTATGCCTTGGAGTCAGGGGTCTTAATGAGTCAGTGGTCTTGGAAAATGTTCATGAAAACCCCACTCAGTCACTCTTTAGATGTTCTCTACTATGCTTGAAGACTCCAAAGAAATCATTAACTCCTTGACCTTCACAAAGAGGACAAAAACATCTATTCTATAAGGCTTGTGTAAGGCAGAGATGTAGGTCCTAGCAAGAGTAAGATCAGGAAAAGGAGCAAAAAACAAACAAAAAGTTTCTCATGGGATGCCTTCAAGTTCCCTGTCTCAGCTTCATCCTGTAACCCTTTTCTCTTCTTAACCTTCCCACTTTTCCAGATGACTTCATCCAAATTCATGGTTTCACTTACCACCCACTCAATAACTACTAAATCCATTTCTCCAGCAGAGACCTCCCTTCTGGAGTCCAGATTTATGTATTCAAATATCTACTAAGAATCACCATTCAGATGTTTCCCAGATATCATACACTCAACTGTGCTGAGTGCACTTGGGCCTGCCATAACGAAACACCGTGGAATGAGTGGCTTAAACAGCATAAAATTATTTCTCACAGTTCTGGAGGCTAAGATCAAGGGGCCAGATAACTTAGTTCCTGGTGAAGCCCTTCTTACTGGCTGGCAGATGGAAACATCTCACTGTGCACTCACATGGCCTTTACTTCAGACACGCTCATGGAGAAAGAGAATTCTTTCTCTTCCTCTTCTTTGAAGAGCACTGACCTCATCTTAAGGGTGCCACACTCACTACCTCACTGAATAGTAGTCCCTCTCCCAAACACCACATCTCTGAGTATCACTGGGGTACCTAGGTTGCTCAGTCAGACATCTGACTCGTGGTTTCAGTTCAAGTCATGATCTCGTGGGTCGTGAGATCAAGCCCTTTGTCAGGCTCCACGCTCGGTGGGGAGTCTGCTCAAAGATTTTTCTCCCTCTACCTCCCCCCACTCATGGGCACATGTGTGTGCATCTACCTCTAAAATAAATAAATCAGGGAGGAGTCAAGATGGCGGAGAAGTAGCCGCTGAGACTACTTCAGGTAGCGGGAGATCAGCTAGATAGCTTATCTAAAGATTGCAAACACCTACAAATCCAACGGGAGATCGAAGAGAAGAAGAACAGCAATTCTAGAAACAGAAAATCAACCACTTTCTGAAAGGTAGGACTGGCGGAGAAGTGAATCCAAAGGGACGGGAAGATAGACCGCGGGGGGAGGGGCCGGCTCCCGGCAAGCGGCGGAGCCACGGAGCACAAAATCAGGACTTTTAAAAGTCTGTTCCGCTGAGGGACATCGCTCCAGAGGCTTAACCGGGGTGAAGCCCACGCGGGGTCAGCGTGGCCTCAGGTCCCGCAGGGTCACAGAAGGATCGGGGGTGTCTGAGTGTCGCAGAGCTCGCAGGTATTAGAACGGGGAAGCCGGCTACAGAGACAGAGCCGAGGAGTGAGCTCACAGCTCGGGCTTACCTTGAACCGGTCGCAGGCTCGGTGAGCTCGGAGCGCAGCCGGAGGCCAGGGTGACGGGAGCAATTGGGCGCTGTTCTCTGAGGGCGCACTGAGGAGTGGGGCCCCCGGCTCTCGGCTCCTCCGGGCGGAGACTGGGAGGCCACCATCTTCATTCCCGCCCTCCGGACTCTACGGAAAGCGCTCAGGGAACAAAAGCTCCCGAAAGCGAACCCGAGCAGATTACTCAGCCCGGGCCCTGGTAAGGGCGGTGCAACTCCGCCTGGGGCAAAGACACTTGAGAATCACTACAACAGGCCCCGCCCCCAGAAGCTCAACAAGAAACCCAGCCAGGACCAAGTTCACTTACGAGGAGTGCAGTTTCAATACCAAGGAGAGCAGCGGAATTCCAGAGGAGGAGAAAGCAAAGCACAGAACTCGTGGCTTTCTCCCCATGATTCTTTAGACTTGCAGTTAATTTAATTTTTTTTTTCTTTTTCAATTTTTTTCTCTTCTTCTGCTAAATTTTTTTAACTTTTACCCTTTTCTTTTTTAACGTTTTTTAACTAGTTTATCTAATATATATATATATTTTCCTTTTTATATTTTTTTCATTATTGGTTTTCTTTTTTTATTTGTTTCTTTTTTCTTTTTTCTTTTTTTTTTTTTCTTTCTGAACCTCTTTTTATCCCCTTCCCCCCCCCCCTCATGATTTGGGATCTCTTCTGATTTGGCTAAAGCATATTTTCCTGGGGTTGTTGCCACCCTTTTAGTATTTACTTACTCCTTCATATACTCTTATCTGGACAAAATGACAAGGCGGAAAAATTCACCACAAAAAAAAGAACAAGAGGCAGTACCAAAGGCTAGGGACCTAATCAATACAGACATTGGTAATATGTCAGATCTAGAGTTCAGAATGACGATTCTCAAGGTTCTAGCTGGGCTCGAAAAAGGCATGGAAGATATTAGAGAAACCCTCTCGGGAGATATAAAAGCCCTTTCTGGAGAAATAAAAGAACTAAAATCTAACCAAGTTGAAATCAAAAAAGCTATTAATGAGGTGCAATCAAAAATGGAGGCTCTCACTGCTAGGATAAATGAGGCAGAAGAAAGAATTAGCGATATAGAAGACCAAATGACAGAGAATAAAGAAGCTGAGCAAAAGAGGGACAAACAACTACTGGACCATGAGGGCAGAATTCGAGAGATAAGTGACACCATAAGACGAAACAACATTAGAATAATTGGGATTCCAGAAGAAGAAGAAAGAGAGAGGGGAGCAGAAGGTATATTGAAGAGAATTATTGGAGAGAATTTCCCCAATATGGCAAAGGGAACAAGCATCAAAATCCAGGAGGTGCAGAGAAACCCCCTCAAGATCAATAAGAATAGGTCCACACCCCGTCACCTAATAGTAAAATTTACAAGTCTTAGTGACAAAGAGAAAATCCTGAAAGCAGCTGGGGAAAAGAAGTCTGTAACATACAATGGTAAAAATATTAGATTGGCAGCAGACTTATCCACAGAGACCTGGCAGGCCAGAAAGAGCTGGCATAATATATTCAGAGTACTAAACGAGAAAAACATGCAGCCAAGAATACTATATCCAGCTAGGCTATCATTGAAAATAGAAGGAGAGATTAAAAGCTTCCAGGACAAACAAAAACTGAAAGAATTTGCAAACACCAAGCCAGCTCTACAGGAAATATTGAAAGAGGTCCTCTAAGCAAAGAGAGAGCCTAAAAGTAGTAGATCAGAAAGGAACAGAAACAATATACAATAACAGTCACCTTACAGGCAATACAATGGCACTAAATTCATATCTCTCAATAGTTACCCTGAATGTTAATGGGCTAAATGCCCCAATCAAAAGACACAGGGTATCAGAATGGATAAAAAAACAAAACCCATCTATATGTTGCCTACAAGAAACTCATTTTAAACCCGAAGACACCTCCAGATTTAAAGTGAGGGGGTGGAAAAGAATTTACCATGCTAATGGACATCAGAAGAAAGCAGGAGTGGCAATCCTTATATCAGATCAATTAGATTTTAAACCAAAGACTATAATAAGAGATGAAGAAGGACACTATATCATACTCAAAGGATCTGTCCAACAAGAAGATCTAACAATTGTAAATATCTATGCCCCTAACGTGGGAGCAGCCAACTATATAAACCAATTAATCACAAAATCAAAGAAACACATCGACAATCATACAATAATAGTAGGGGACTTTAACACTCCCTCACTGAAATGGACAGATCATCCAAGCAAAAGATCAACAAGGAAATAAAGGCCTTAAATGACACAGTGGACCAGATGGACATCACAGATATATTCAGAACATTTCATCCCAAAGCAACAGAATACACATTCTTCTCTAGTGCACATGGAACATTCTCCAGAATAGATCACATCCTTGGTTCTAAATCAGGTCTCAACCGGTATCAAAAGATTGGGATCATTCCCTGCATATTTTCAGACCACAATGCTCTGAAGCTAGAACTCAATCGCAAGAGGAAATTTGGAAAGAACCCAAATACATGGCGACTAAACAGCATCCTTCTAAAGAATGAATGGGTCAACCAGGAAATTAAAGAAGAATTGAACAAATTCATGGAAACAAAGGATAATGAAAACACAACGGTTCAAAATCTGTGGGACACAACAAAGGCAGTCCTGAGAGGAAAATATATAGCGGTACAAGCCTTTCTCAAGAAACAAGAAAGGTCTCAGGTACACAACCTAACCCTACACCTAAAGGAGCTGGAGAAAGAACAAGAAAGAAACCCTAAACCCAGCAGGAGAAGAGAAATCATAAAGATCAGAGCAGAAATCAATGAAATAGAAACCAAAAAAACAATAAAGCAAATCAACGAAACTAGGAGCTGGTTCTTTGAAAGAATTAATAAGATTGATAAACCCCTGGCCAGACTTATCCAAAAGAAAAGAGAAAGGACCCAAATCAATAAAATCATGAATGAAAGAGGAGAGATCACAATGAACACCAAAGAAATACAGACAATTATAAGAACATACAATGAGCAACTCTATGCCAACAAATTTGACAATCTGAAAGAAATGGATGCATTCCTAGAGACATATAAACTACCACAACTGAACCAGGAGGAAATAGAAAACTGAACAGACCCATAACGAGTAAGGAGATTGAAACAGTCATCAAAAATCTCCAAACAAACAAAAGCCCAGGGCCAGACGGCTTCCTGGGGGAATTCTACCAAACATTTAAAGAAGAACTAATTCCTATTCTCCTGAGACTGTTCCAAAAAATAGAAATGGAAGGAAAACTTCCAAACTCATTTTATGAGGCCAGCATCACCTTGATCCCCAAACCAGACAAGGATCCCATCAAAAAAGAGAACTACAGACCAATATCCTTGATGAACACAGATGCAAAAATTCTCACCAAAATACTAGCCAATAGGATTCAACAGTACATTAAAAGGATTATTCACCACGACCAAGTGGGATTTATTCCAGGGCTGCAAGGTTGGTTCAACATCCACAAATCAATCAATGTGATACAACACATTAATAAAAGAAAGAACAAGAACCATATGTTACTCTCCATAGATGCTGAAAATGCATTTGACAAAGTACAGCATCCCTTCCTGATCAAAACTCTTCAAAGAGTAGGGATAGAGGGTACGTACCTCAATATTATCAAAGCCATCTATGAAAAACCTACCGCAAATATCATTCTCAGCGGAGAAAAACTGAAAGCTTTTCCGCTAAGGTCAGGAACACGGCAGGGATGTCCATTATCACCACCGCTATTCAACATAGTACTAGAAGTCCTAGCCTCAGCAATCAGACAACAAAAGGAAATTAAAGGCACCCAAATCAGCAAAGAAGAAGTCAAACTATCACTCTTAGCAGATGATATGATACTATATGTGGAAAAGCCAAAGGACTCCACTCCAAAACTGCTAGAACTTGTACAGGTATTCAGTAAAGTTCAGGATATAAAATCAATGTACAGAAATCAGTCGCATTTCCCTACACCAACAACAAGACAGAAGTAAGAGAAATTAAGGAGTCAATCCCATTTGCAATTGCACCCAAAATTATAAGATACCTAGGAATAAACCTAATCAAAGAAGCTAAGAATCTATACTCAGAAAACTATAAAGTACTCATGAAAGAAATTGAGGAAGACACAAAGAAATGGAAAAATGTTTCGTGCTCCTGGATTGGAAGAATAAATATTGTGAAAATGTCTATGCTACCTAAAGCAATCTACACATTTAATGCAATTCCTATCAAA
>NW_022632394.1:0-11932 GCF_010015895.1 Lontra canadensis | reverse complement strand
CTGTTTTTTCTTTCTCTCTCTTTTTTTTTTTTTAAATTTCAAAGCCATCTTAAACTCAGGCCTGAGGTAAAGCAAACACAGATGTTTGCATCACATGTTGCCTCCTTCTCCTGATGGTCTCTGGCTCTATCTGCTCCCACTCTGGCTCCCTCAGAGCGCTCCTCAGACCCTCCCAGCTCAGGGCAGTTCTGGGATAGAGAATGTTCCCGAAGAAGCCCGACAGAGAAGGCCCTCTTTAAAGCACCAAGGCCGCACCCGCCTGCAGGAGGTCCTGCTCTGGGTGACGTCCCCAGACCACCCGCCGCACAGCCAAGCAGTGGGGCGGGCCTGAGGGGCTGTGCACCCTGAGGAGAAGAGGTGGGGTGATTCTTAGAGACGGGGGCCATGCAGCAAACCTGAATGTAGGAGGGTCCCCGCACGGTGTCCCACACGAGAGCTCCCCTTCCTGCTCCCAAAGCCTTAGCATGGAGGAAGGGAGGAGTGGGTGTGGGGTGGGGTTAGGGAAGGGACGCCTTGCCCTTGCCCCCTAGGCCACGCATCCTTCTGAGTATGACTAGCCCCTCAGTGGGAGCCACCAGTCAGAAAGGGTTGGGAGGCATTGGGGAGTGGTACGGGAGAGGGGAGTGGGGGTTTGGTCTGGGGTTTCCTCAGCAACCACAGAATCTATTCCTTCTGAGCTCAGGATCTCTCACTTTGTGCCAGTTTTAGTTTTAGAGAGTCTCTGACAAAATGGGTTGGGGTGAGAGCAGAGGGAAGCAAGGCGGGGGAGGGGCGGCACAGCTACCCCAAACCGTGGCTAGCCTCGGAAAGGAAAGAGTCGTTGCAGCCTCTGCTGGCTCGGTGGAGGTGGGCTTTGCAAAGACCATGAGCCACAGATCAATCCCATTTTTGTGACCTGTTGAACTTCAATTCTACCACTGCTGATTCCATCCTCGGGTAAATACCCAAGTGTCCCTGGGCTCTATCCTCCCTTGGGTGGGTCCTTTTTAAAGCCCTAGAAGGAATCATCTGCAAACTGATCCATTTCCCTGATGAACCAACACACAAATTCCCTCCAAAAATGATAAAGCAGGAAAATGGAAAGGGCAGGAGGTGCTCCAGGCCCCTGGGTCCATAAGGCAAAAACCCAGCAGTGCTGGTAAAAGGAGCAAGGATGGGTGGTGTAGAACCAGTGGGTCTATTGGCACGGTAGAAACTTCCAGAGGCCCCTAAACGGGACCAGCTTCTGGCAAACCAGCCTCTGAGCTCTCTCCCTGCCCACCACACAAGGCACACATCACTACCGATACAAATTTTTCTACCACAAATCACCACCCACACTTATCCCTTCCACACAGTTAAAGCTCACGATGATAGAAGCGCTATGAGTAATTCCAGGCACCTGCATCTGTAAAGACAAGAACACAGCAGCTGTGTCCCACAAAGGGGATCTCCACACCCTCTGATCCAAAGCCAAAATTTGTTTTCTGCCATGTCTACCCTACTCTGGAGGGCCGATATCAGAGCTCCCTGTGTGGGGTTTCACACTGAACCTCCCTCTTGTTACTATGGAACAAGACTGCAGATTTGTCTCTGCCGTTCCACCAATTTTTCTGGACTAATACCAGATCTCCTTGTTGGGGCCGTTTGACAAGGGGACATGGGTCTTCTGCTGTCTCCCTCATATCAGACTCCTTGGAAGGAAAAGAGGTCTGGCTCTAGGAAAACAGAAAACTGCTGGTGTCTCTGCCTCCCCAGCTCCTGTGAAAGGAGTTGTGGTCTAGCCCATGGAGAGAAGGGGTCTGAGGACCCCGAAGTCTGGATTGAGGAGGACAGAGAGAAGAAAACAGAATGCGGGAGATTGTGTAGACAGTGCATTGATCCTTGGGGAAAGAGATCTGTCGGCTAGGAGAAGCCAGAATCCTTGTTTTCTGGCTTCTGTTCTTATCCTCCCAAAACTCATGACCCCCTGTCCTTCATCTTTATACTCCACTGAGGATCATGGCCAAAGATTCAAAAATTAGTCCCGGCTTCTTCATGTGAGAAGCTAAGAGAGGTGGTGTCCACTTGTTCAGGTAGATTGAGCGGAAAGAGTAAAATGTTGACCTAAATCCTTTACTCTAGCCCAGTGAAGACCCGAACATCACTGCTTTGGTTTACGGGAAGCTCACTGCCTTGTATCCCCCTTCCATACTCTGCATTGTCGGTATCATATAATCTTTTCAAAGTCTTCTAAGAGATCATCTCCGAGATTATGTAAGTAACTTTGCATACTGATGTGGGCTCCAAGAGGTGTTGTGTATGAGAGAGATCTACAAAACAGCTCATTGCGTTACCCCTGTACAGACATGACTAAGGCAGGTTTGTCACATATTCTGGAAGACAAGGGATCTTAGAGGTGCAGGGGAAGCTTGCTCGGGCAGCGTTTTTCTTACCCTGCCTCTGTTAACAGATCTCAGGTTCATCTGAGGGTGTTTGTTCCCCAACCTCATGTCCACCATGGACCCCGAGTGGGCTAAGGGCCGTGAGACCCAGACTGGCATCCAAGTCCATACAGCCGTCCTGCTAAGTGTCCTAGAACACAGAACTCTTCCAGAAGCAGGCAGGGCCAACTTGAATCCGTTAACCAGAAAGGAAGAATGAACACTTGGGTTTGCCTAACAAAGCGCGGTGGGAAGCCATCTCCTGGGTGAGGTGGGCTTTGGTTCAGGAAACACCAGTTGAGAGGTGACACCCCCCACCAGCCAAAGCCCAGCCCTTCCTAACTGCCTCCTGCCACTGCTGCTGGGGGGCTGTGGGCTCTCTCCCGGGGAGGGAGAGGGGCCGGGCCCCCTTGCTTTTATACACCCGAGGTGGTACAGAGAGCCATTTACCACAGCATTTTTCGGGAAAGAAAGCAGATCATGTGAAATCTGAGGGAATAACATCTCTTAACTAACAAAGGAAAGAAAATGTGAATTGAAGCATAATTACCAATGCACAATGCCAAGCAATTTGTTTTGCTTGTCAGGAGTCCATGGTCCACTTGTTATTATTTATGTGCTTCTCCAGAGTTTCAAACTCTCTTTATCACTCACAACTATTTATTTTCCTAGGATTGACATTTTTTTTTTCTCATGGTATGTGATGTTCTATTATTCAGGTCCTCTGGACTTCTGCTCCACACCCCCAACCACAGATAACACTCCATAATAAAGGCGCCAAGGTCATGGTCCCTTGAGCCTGGGAGTCCCTCTTCTGAGAGAGGGCTGCTTTGGGGGTAAGCACGACCCACCCACGGAAGACCATTTCTTGCACCGGACTCTTGAGCACTTCCTATGGCCTGTAAGAGTGAGTGTCCCCTTCCTAAAATATTCCTGGGACTGTAGGACAGTCCCATTTAAGAAGTCCCTATTTAAGAAGCGCCTGGTCAGCATTCTGGGCTTGGCTTCAAGCCTCTTTTCTCACCGTTGTGGCTCTGCCTTTGCCTTTAATTTAGATGATCTCAACCCTACCTTGTCTAAACATGGGCCTGAATCCTTCTCTCCCTCTCTCTCCTTCTTCTTTTTTTTTTTTAATTTAAATTTTAGTTAGTAAACACAGAGTGTGATATTGGTTTCTGGAGTAGACTTCAGTGATTCACCACTTACATACAAGACCCCTTGCTCATCACAAGTGCCCTCCTTGATCCCCATCCCCCATCTAGCCCATCCCCCACCCACCTCCCTCCATCAAACTTCAGTTAGTCCTGTATCGTTAAGAATCTCTCTTTTTTTTTAAAAAAAATATTTAATTAATTTATTTATTTGACAGAGAGAGAGAGATCACAAGTAGGCAGAGAGAGAGAGAGAGAGAGAGAGGAAGGAAGCAGGCTTCCCGCTGGGCAGAGATCCCGATGTGGGGCTCGATCCCAGGACTCTGGGATCATGACCCAAGCCGAAGGCAGAGGCTTTAACCCACTGAGCCACCCAGGCGCCCCTCGTTAAGAATCTCTTATGATTTGTCTCCCTCTCTCTTTTTTCCTTTCACCCTTCCCATATGTCCCTCTGTTTTCTTTCTTAAATTCCACATATGAGTGAGATCATACGGTATTTGTCTTTCTCCGAGTGACTTATTTTGCTCAGCATAATACCCTCTAGTTCCATCCACGTCGTTACAAATGGCAAGATTTCCTTTCTTTTGATGGCTGCATAGTATTCCATTGTATATATAGACCACCTCTTCTTTATCCATTCACCTGATGGACATCAGGGTTCTCTCATAGTTCGGCTATTATTGATAATGCCGCTATAAACATCGGAGTGCATGTACCCCTTCAAATCACTATGCTTGTATCCTTCAGGTAAATCCCTAGTGATGAAATGGCTGGATCATAGGATAGCTCCATTTTTAACTTTCTGAGGCACCTCCATCCTGTTCTCCAGAATGGCTGCCCCAGTTTGCATTCCCAACAACAGTATGAGAGGGCTCCCCTTTCTCTGCATCCTCGCCAACACCTGTTGTTTCTTGTGTTGTTAATTTTAGCCATTCTGACCGTTGTGAGGTGGTAGCTCGTCATGGTTTTGATTTGCATTTCCCTGATGATGAGTGATATGGAGCATCTTTTCATGTGTCTGTTGGCATCTGTATGTCTGTTCATGTCTTCTGCCCATTTCTTGCTAGGGTTATTTGTTTTTTGGGGGCATTGAGTTGATAAGTTTTCATAGATTCTGGATACCAACCCTTTATCAGACATGTCATTTGCAGATATCTTCTCCCATTCCATAAGCTGCCTTTCAGTTTTGTTGATTGTTTCCTTCCCTGTGCAGAAGCTTTTTATCTTGACGAAGTCTCAATAGTTCATTTTTGCTTCTGTTTCCCTTGCCTCCAGCAACCTGTCTAGAAAGAAGTTGCTATGGCCAAGATCCAAGAGGTTTCTGCCTGTGTTGTCTAGGTTTTCTATGGTTTCCTGTCTCACATTGAAGTCTTTCATCCATTTGGAATCTATTTTTGTGTATGGTGTTAGAAAGCAGTCCGGGTTCATTCTTTTGCCTGTTGCTGTCCTGTCTTCCCAACATCATTTGTTGAAACTGTCTTTTTTCCACTGGATATTCTTTCCTGATTTGTCAAAGATTAGATGACCGTAGAGTTGTGGGTCCATTTCTGGATTTTCTATTCTGTTCCATTGATCTGTGTGCCTGTTTTGTGCTGGTACCATCCTGTCTTGATGATGACAGCTTTATAACATAGCTTGAAGTCTGGAATCCTGATGACTCCAGCTTTACTTCCCTTTTTTCAGGATTGCTTTGGCTCTTTGGGGTCTTTTGCAGTTCCATACAAATTTTTAGAATTGTTTGTTCTAGCTCTGTGAAAAATGCTGGGGCATTTTGATAGGGATTGGATTAAATATGTAGACTGCTTTGGGTAGTATAGACATTTTAACAATGTTTGTTTTTCTAGTCCAAGGGCATGGAATGTTTTTCAAGTTCTTTATGTTCTCTTCAATTTCTTTCATAAGTAACCTATAGTTTTCAAAGAATAGATCTTCTATCTCTTTAGTTAGATTTACTCCTAGGTATCTTATTGGTTGCAAATGCAAATAGGATTGATTCCTTGATTCCTTTTTCTGCCACTTCGTTATTGGTATATAGAAAGGCAACAGATTTCTGCACATTGAATTTTATATCCTGCAACTTTACTGAACTCATGTATCTGTTCTACCAATCTTTCGGTGAAGTCTTTCAGGTTTTCTGCATAGAGTGTCATGTTGTCTGCAAATAGTGAAAGTTTGAATTCTTCCTTGCCAATTTGGATGCATTTTCTTCCTTCCTTGGAACTAAAACATGCAATTTTCATTTCTTTTCTTTTCTTTTTTAAGATTTTATTTATTTGAGAGAGAGAGGGAGAGAACACAAGCAGGGGGAGCAGCAGGCAGATGGAGAGGGAGAAGCACTCTCCCTGCCCAGCAGGGAGCCTGACTTGGGACTCCATCCCAGGACCCTGGGATCATGACCTGAGCTGAAGGCAGACACCTAACGACTAAGCCACCCATGTGCCCGTCTTTCTTTTTCTTCCTTCCTTCCTTCCTTCCTTCCTTCCTTCCTTCCTTCCTTCCTCTCTCTCTTTCTTTCTTTTCATTGTCTGATTGCTGAGGCTAAGACTTCCAGCACTATGTTAAGTAGTAAAGGTGAGAGTGGGCATTCCTGTCTTGTGCCTGACCACAGAGGAAAAGCTATCAGGTTTTCCCCCATTGAGGATGGTATTAGCTGTGGGTCTTTCATATATGGCCTTTTCGATGCTGAGGTATGTTCCATCTATCCTACTTTGTTGAGGGTTTTTGTCAAGAAAGGATGCTGTATTTTGGCAAATGCTTTTGCTGCATCTATTGACATGATGATATGGTTCTCATGCTTTCTTTTATTAATATGGTGTATCATGTTGATTGGTTTGCAAATATTGAACCACCCCTGCAGCCCAGGAATAAATCCCACTTGATCATGATGAATAATTCTTTTAATGTACTATTGAATTTTATTCACTAGTATTTTATTTTGTTTTTATCTTTTAAGATTTTATTTATCCATTTGAGAGAGAGAGAGTGAGAGAGAGCATAAGAGGGGAGAAGATTAGAGGGCAAAGCAGGCTCCCCAGGTTGCTGGGAGCCCAATGCAGGACTTGATCCTGGGACTCTGGGATCATGACCTGAGCTGAAGGCAGTCGTCTAACCAACTGAGCCACCCAGGTGCCCTCGCTAGTATTTTATTGAGAATCCATGTTCATCAGGGATATTGGCCTATAATTCTCCTTTTTAGTGGGGTCTTTGTCTAATTTTGAAATCAAGGTAATGCTGGCTTGGTAGAATGGGTTCGGAAGTTTTCCTTCCATTTTTTTTTAAACAGTTTGAGAATAGTTACTAGGTACTAACTCTTCTTTAAATGTCTGGTAGGGGTCGCCTGGGTGGCACAGTGGGTTAAAGCCTCTGCCTTTGGCTCGGGTCAAGATCCCAGGGTCCTGGGATAAAACCCCGCATAGGGCTCTTTGCTCAGCAGGGAGCCTGCTTCCTCCTCTCTCTCTGCCTGCCTCTCTGCCTGCTTGTGATCTCTGTCTGTCAAATAAATAAATAAACAAATCTTTAAAAAGAAAACAGACCTTTATACTAGCAGGTTCTGGATTTGAATTCTGACTCTTCCACCTACCACTGTGTGTGACCTTAAGCAAATTTCTTGACCTTATGAGCCTTAGTTTCTTCACCAATGAAATGCAAAAACATATCCTCTACCTCTCCAAGCTGGCTCTGGATTAAATTAGATAACATATTTTACAGCACCCAGCATATAGTAGGCATATAGCATACAGAAGCACCCAGTATACAGTAGGTATACAGTAGTCATATTTTAGAGCACCCAGCATATAGAAGGCATATAGCAGGGATATTTTATAGCACCCAGCATATAGTGTACAATAGCACCCAATATACTATAGGTATACAGTAGGAATATTTTATAGCAACCAGCATACAGTAGGCACAGTGCTCAAATGCATGGTGGCTATGGTTCTACTTAAGATCAAGCCACCTAACAGAAGGCTGGTTGTGACCAAATAAGAAGGCAAAGGAAATGCATATTCTGCTCTGTACATTTTTTTAAAAATTTTATTTATTTATTTGACAGATCACAAGCAGGCAGAGAGGCCAGCACAGGGAGAGGGGGAAGCAGGCCCCCCCCCACTGAGCAGAGAGCCTTATGTGGGGCTCAATCCCAGGACCCTGAGATCATGACCTCAGCCGAAGGCAGAGGCTCTGAGCCACCCAGATGCCCAACTGCTCTATATATTTGAACCCAGGAATGACTTTTATTTTAGCCAGAACACTTTTCACCGCCATTATACAGGTTCTCTCATCAGCTCCAGCAAACAGGCCTTTTTATAAATGGGGGTGGCCTTAAGAACCCCCTTTGAACCCCCTTTGAAGCTCCTCTTCATTTCATTGTTACTCCCACAAGCCCTGCGGGTCCCGAGTGGACCCAGAGAAAGGGCAACTGGAAAAGCAAAACAAGACTCGAATTTAAGACCAAGTAAGGAGACAACGTGGTCAAAGATAAGACGAGGTACAGGCAGGTCAAGGAGATGCTCAGAAATGATTCCAGAGACACAAGCCCTCTGCCAGGGTATACCCCGTGGGCACGGGTCAGGGCTTCTCGTGCGGCACAAGGTATACCTTGTATGTTTTGAAAGAAGCCAAGATAATCCAGATACGCACTTGAATTTGCCCAACTGCACAGCCTAGCCACAAGCATGGTGTGGATGCTGTATTCCCACAGTGCCAGCCAAAATCTATGAGAATGTCCTGGGGTTTCTGGTCTGAGATCACGGAGAGGGGCCATGAGCCTTCAGGTGTTTTCTGCAGGTTAACCTCAACCTGCCTTGCCAGGCTTATTCCGCCTTGCTTCCCTATTCACGGCCACACTGCAGCCAAAATGGACTGTTTATTCCCTGAACGTGCCCCCAAACCCTCCCACCCCGTGTCTTCGCTGTTTGTGTTTCTGCAAGACTTCTTTCCCGTCCCCTCTCTCTACCTGCTGAAATCCTTCAGAGTCTCCCCAACTGGATGTGATCTCTCTCCCCTCTGAACCGTGATAGAATTTACTTTCTACCTCACTCGTGACCTGGGTTCTAGTTTGAGCCTAAGTTGTGACCACTGCTGGGTTTCAGACATACTCTGCAGCCTGGTAATTTGGGGGAACAGTGGTGAGGAGATAAATCCTCTGGGGGGCGGAGGCACACCTGGGTGGCTCGGTCTTCGGTGAAGCGTCTGATTCTTGATTTCAGTTAAGGTCATGATCTCAGGGTCATGGGCACGAGGTCCATGTCTGGCTCTGTGCTCAATGAGGAGTCTGCTTGAGATTCCCTCTCTCTCTCTCCCTCTGTCCCCCAACTCATGCTCATTCTCTCTCTCTCTCTGTCTCTGGGTGTCAAATAAATAAATAAATCTTTAAAAATAAAAAAAGTATTAAATTTAAAAAAAAATCCTCCTGGGGCGGGGCACCTGGGTGACTCAGTGGGTTAAAGCCTTTGCCTTCGGTCCAGGTCCTGATCCCAGGGTCCTGGGATCGAGCCCCACATCGGGCTCTCTGCTCAGCAGGGAGCCTGCTTCCCCCTTTCTCTCTGCCTGCCTCTCTGCCTACTTGTGATCTCTGTCTGTCAAATAAATAAATAAAATCTTTAAAAAAAATCCTCCTGGGGCACCTGGGTGTCTCAGTCGTTTAATCATCTACCTTCGGCTCAGGTCATGATCCCAGTGTCCCAGGATCGAGACCTGCATCAGACTCACTGCTCAGCGGGGAATCTGCTTCTCCCTCTGCCCTTCATCCCACTCGTGGTCTCCCTCTCTCCCCTTCGTTCTCTCTCTTTCTCAAATAAGTAAAATCTTTTAAAAAATTAAAATTAAAATTAAAACAATCCTCCTGAGGGGAGGAAATCACAAAGCATGACAGAGCTGATCAGACACAAAACCCGTGTGTGAAGTAGGAAGCCATAAGATGGGGTACAACGTGATGGCTGTTATCTGGATCTGCCCCAGCCCAGCCTCCCTAGATGCATGCCTGTGTCCTATCCAGGCACCTCTTTACATCCAGGAAGGATTCTCATGGTGGCAAAGGGTACAAGATCCTGACTCCCTCTTCTTAACACAGCCTGCCAAGATCCAAAGGGATACACAATGTCTACTGGCCTGGGATAGTCCCCCATGAGGCCAAATTGCGGAGAAAGACCAAGGTGGGTGCCCTGAGAGGAGCTCTTCCATTGAAAGTGGATGTGGATGGGCGAGCCACACTGACCATTGGAGTCCAGGTCACTACAGGAGGATCTGGTTCAAGACATGCAGTCATCCTCAAAGGAAAGAACTGTGTCTATACCACCGAACACTTAGAACGCTTAGGGGCCCAGGCAGTCTTTCTTTAGGACACTTCTGCCCTAAGTCTGACAAAAGGGAGATGACAGCTTGAAAACCCATCTTAATGAGGATGGATGGAGTCAGCATTCTAAGCTGGAACCAGTCAGAGCTAACGGCTTGGTGGGAGCCATCTTTGTTTCATGGAGGTGGTGGTTCGGAGCCCTGACTCTGGGACCAGCTCTCTGGGTTCAACAGCTTCCTCATCTGTAAGTGGGGATAACTGAATAGGTCAAAGGAGAGCGGCAAGCAGGACCACATTGATGTTACCAGTTGTGAAATCGATTTCAAGAGGCAAGATCCCATAACCCGGCAGACTGGATTGAACGAACAAAGGACTGAACTGTTAAAATTCTTACTAGAAACAAGGGATGTTGTAGGAGGGTTATTTTCCATGCCCTTGTAACTTGGATACTGAACGACAAGAAGTTTCATATTGAGGTATCGTTGACATAAAGTGGTATAGTGTTTTCAGGTGTACAATAACGATTCAATATTTGTATGTAGTGTAAAATGACCACCACGGTAAGTCTAACGGAATGACCAAGTCACGGGGATGAAAGTTACGGCACAGGGAATATGGTCAGTGGTGTTGGAACAGTGTTGTACAGGGACAGATGGCGGCTACGCTTGCACTGAGCACAGCAAGCAGAGGCTTATCCGGTCATTACGAGGTATACCTGAAACTACTGTAACATTGTGTGTCACCTGGACATCAACAAAAATTAATCAACTAATTAATTAAGAGGGGAAAATATTTTTTTAAAAAAGCAAAAAAAGGGGCACCTGGGTGGCTCAGTGGGTTAAACCTCTGCCTACTTGTGATCTCTGTCAAATAAATAAACAAAATCTTTTTTTTTTAAGATTTTGTTTATTTATTTGACACAAAGAGAGATCACAAGTAGTCAGAGAGGCGGGCAGAGAGAGAGGGGGAAGCAGGCTCCCTGCCGAGCAGAGAGCCCGGTTCAGGGCTCGATCCCAGGACCCTGGGATCATGACCTAAGCCGAAGGCAGAGGCTTTAACCCACTGAGCCACCCAGGTGCCCCAAATAAATAAAATCTTTAAAAAAATAAAAATAAGGGGCGCCTGGGTGGCTCAGTGGGTTAAAGCCTCTGCCTTCAGCTCAGGTCATGATCCCAGATGTCCTGGGATCAAGCCCCGCATTGGGCTCTCTGCTCAGCAGGGAGCCTGCTTCCTCCTCTCTCTCTGCCTTCCTCTCTGCCTACTTGTGATCTCTGTCAAATAAATAAATAAAAATCTTTAAAAAATAAAAAAAATAAAAATAAATAAAAATAAAAATAAAAAAGCAAAAAAAAAAAAGCCTAATTAACATTTGCCACCACACGCATTTCGTTGTTCCCCTCTCAGCTTCACTGTACGACTGGCGTAAACTCCATCCATTTTAAGTGTACAGTTGGAGTTTACTAGATTTAAACAACCGTGTGACTATCCTTACCATGTCATTTTAGAATACTTCCATTACCCCCCAATTTTCCCTTGTGCTCCTTAGCAGTCGCCATTACCCCAACCTCCAAACCCAACAATCATGGACGTGCCTTCCATGACTAGTGTTTGGCCATTTCTAGAAATTTCGTATAGAGGAATCAAAGGGAGGATGTGGTGTCTTGCATTGTGTACATTGGAGGCTCATTCATGCTGTGACCTGTATGGATAGTTTGTTCTCACTTGGGATTAGTGAGCAGTCTGAACTCAGAAAAGTTCAGTGTTAATATGCAGGAAAACCAGCTTCCTCAAGCTACTCCAATCTTACAGTGAAGCTGAGAGGGGAACAACAAAAATTCATTTAATCCTTTGTGTTTCTGGTAATCTGCAATTTCTAATTTTGCAAGTCATCGTTCTTCTTTAGAACAATTCCCACTACAAATTACAGATCGTGAAAGGGATTCCCAGCGCTAACTAAATAGACACAAAATGCTAACATTTATGTCTCAGAAAAAAATAAATTCGATAACCAACGAACTGGATTAAAAAAATAGTTTGGTTTTTTTTTTTTTTTTTTTTTTTTTTTTTTTTTTTTTTTTTTTTTT
>NW_022632393.1:0-11933 GCF_010015895.1 Lontra canadensis | reverse complement strand
CTGTTTTTTCTTTCTCTCTCTTTTTTTTTTTTTAAATTTCAAAGCCATCTTAAACTCAGGCCTGAGGTAAAGCAAACACAGATGTTTGCATCACATGTTGCCTCCTTCTCCTGATGGTCTCTGGCTCTATCTGCTCCCACTCTGGCTCCCTCAGAGCGCTCCTCAGACCCTCCCAGCTCAGGGCAGTTCTGGGATAGAGAATGTTCCCGAAGAAGCCCGACAGAGAAGGCCCTCTTTAAAGCACCAAGGCCGCACCCGCCTGCAGGAGGTCCTGCTCTGGGTGACGTCCCCAGACCACCCGCCGCACAGCCAAGCAGTGGGGCGGGCCTGAGGGGCTGTGCACCCTGAGGAGAAGAGGTGGGGTGATTCTTAGAGACGGGGGCCATGCAGCAAACCTGAATGTAGGAGGGTCCCCGCACGGTGTCCCACACGAGAGCTCCCCTTCCTGCTCCCAAAGCCTTAGCATGGAGGAAGGGAGGAGTGGGTGTGGGGTGGGGTTAGGGAAGGGACGCCTTGCCCTTGCCCCCTAGGCCACGCATCCTTCTGAGTATGACTAGCCCCTCAGTGGGAGCCACCAGTCAGAAAGGGTTGGGAGGCATTGGGGAGTGGTACGGGAGAGGGGAGTGGGGGTTTGGTCTGGGGTTTCCTCAGCAACCACAGAATCTATTCCTTCTGAGCTCAGGATCTCTCACTTTGTGCCAGTTTTAGTTTTAGAGAGTCTCTGACAAAATGGGTTGGGGTGAGAGCAGAGGGAAGCAAGGCGGGGGAGGGGCGGCACAGCTACCCCAAACCGTGGCTAGCCTCGGAAAGGAAAGAGTCGTTGCAGCCTCTGCTGGCTCGGTGGAGGTGGGCTTTGCAAAGACCATGAGCCACAGATCAATCCCATTTTTGTGACCTGTTGAACTTCAATTCTACCACTGCTGATTCCATCCTCGGGTAAATACCCAAGTGTCCCTGGGCTCTATCCTCCCTTGGGTGGGTCCTTTTTAAAGCCCTAGAAGGAATCATCTGCAAACTGATCCATTTCCCTGATGAACCAACACACAAATTCCCTCCAAAAATGATAAAGCAGGAAAATGGAAAGGGCAGGAGGTGCTCCAGGCCCCTGGGTCCATAAGGCAAAAACCCAGCAGTGCTGGTAAAAGGAGCAAGGATGGGTGGTGTAGAACCAGTGGGTCTATTGGCACGGTAGAAACTTCCAGAGGCCCCTAAACGGGACCAGCTTCTGGCAAACCAGCCTCTGAGCTCTCTCCCTGCCCACCACACAAGGCACACATCACTACCGATACAAATTTTTCTACCACAAATCACCACCCACACTTATCCCTTCCACACAGTTAAAGCTCACGATGATAGAAGCGCTATGAGTAATTCCAGGCACCTGCATCTGTAAAGACAAGAACACAGCAGCTGTGTCCCACAAAGGGGATCTCCACACCCTCTGATCCAAAGCCAAAATTTGTTTTCTGCCATGTCTACCCTACTCTGGAGGGCCGATATCAGAGCTCCCTGTGTGGGGTTTCACACTGAACCTCCCTCTTGTTACTATGGAACAAGACTGCAGATTTGTCTCTGCCGTTCCACCAATTTTTCTGGACTAATACCAGATCTCCTTGTTGGGGCCGTTTGACAAGGGGACATGGGTCTTCTGCTGTCTCCCTCATATCAGACTCCTTGGAAGGAAAAGAGGTCTGGCTCTAGGAAAACAGAAAACTGCTGGTGTCTCTGCCTCCCCAGCTCCTGTGAAAGGAGTTGTGGTCTAGCCCATGGAGAGAAGGGGTCTGAGGACCCCGAAGTCTGGATTGAGGAGGACAGAGAGAAGAAAACAGAATGCGGGAGATTGTGTAGACAGTGCATTGATCCTTGGGGAAAGAGATCTGTCGGCTAGGAGAAGCCAGAATCCTTGTTTTCTGGCTTCTGTTCTTATCCTCCCAAAACTCATGACCCCCTGTCCTTCATCTTTATACTCCACTGAGGATCATGGCCAAAGATTCAAAAATTAGTCCCGGCTTCTTCATGTGAGAAGCTAAGAGAGGTGGTGTCCACTTGTTCAGGTAGATTGAGCGGAAAGAGTAAAATGTTGACCTAAATCCTTTACTCTAGCCCAGTGAAGACCCGAACATCACTGCTTTGGTTTACGGGAAGCTCACTGCCTTGTATCCCCCTTCCATACTCTGCATTGTCGGTATCATATAATCTTTTCAAAGTCTTCTAAGAGATCATCTCCGAGATTATGTAAGTAACTTTGCATACTGATGTGGGCTCCAAGAGGTGTTGTGTATGAGAGAGATCTACAAAACAGCTCATTGCGTTACCCCTGTACAGACATGACTAAGGCAGGTTTGTCACATATTCTGGAAGACAAGGGATCTTAGAGGTGCAGGGGAAGCTTGCTCGGGCAGCGTTTTTCTTACCCTGCCTCTGTTAACAGATCTCAGGTTCATCTGAGGGTGTTTGTTCCCCAACCTCATGTCCACCATGGACCCCGAGTGGGCTAAGGGCCGTGAGACCCAGACTGGCATCCAAGTCCATACAGCCGTCCTGCTAAGTGTCCTAGAACACAGAACTCTTCCAGAAGCAGGCAGGGCCAACTTGAATCCGTTAACCAGAAAGGAAGAATGAACACTTGGGTTTGCCTAACAAAGCGCGGTGGGAAGCCATCTCCTGGGTGAGGTGGGCTTTGGTTCAGGAAACACCAGTTGAGAGGTGACACCCCCCACCAGCCAAAGCCCAGCCCTTCCTAACTGCCTCCTGCCACTGCTGCTGGGGGGCTGTGGGCTCTCTCCCGGGGAGGGAGAGGGGCCGGGCCCCCTTGCTTTTATACACCCGAGGTGGTACAGAGAGCCATTTACCACAGCATTTTTCGGGAAAGAAAGCAGATCATGTGAAATCTGAGGGAATAACATCTCTTAACTAACAAAGGAAAGAAAATGTGAATTGAAGCATAATTACCAATGCACAATGCCAAGCAATTTGTTTTGCTTGTCAGGAGTCCATGGTCCACTTGTTATTATTTATGTGCTTCTCCAGAGTTTCAAACTCTCTTTATCACTCACAACTATTTATTTTCCTAGGATTGACATTTTTTTTTTCTCATGGTATGTGATGTTCTATTATTCAGGTCCTCTGGACTTCTGCTCCACACCCCCAACCACAGATAACACTCCATAATAAAGGCGCCAAGGTCATGGTCCCTTGAGCCTGGGAGTCCCTCTTCTGAGAGAGGGCTGCTTTGGGGGTAAGCACGACCCACCCACGGAAGACCATTTCTTGCACCGGACTCTTGAGCACTTCCTATGGCCTGTAAGAGTGAGTGTCCCCTTCCTAAAATATTCCTGGGACTGTAGGACAGTCCCATTTAAGAAGTCCCTATTTAAGAAGCGCCTGGTCAGCATTCTGGGCTTGGCTTCAAGCCTCTTTTCTCACCGTTGTGGCTCTGCCTTTGCCTTTAATTTAGATGATCTCAACCCTACCTTGTCTAAACATGGGCCTGAATCCTTCTCTCCCTCTCTCTCCTTCTTCTTTTTTTTTTTTAATTTAAATTTTAGTTAGTAAACACAGAGTGTGATATTGGTTTCTGGAGTAGACTTCAGTGATTCACCACTTACATACAAGACCCCTTGCTCATCACAAGTGCCCTCCTTGATCCCCATCCCCCATCTAGCCCATCCCCCACCCACCTCCCTCCATCAAACTTCAGTTAGTCCTGTATCGTTAAGAATCTCTCTTTTTTTTTAAAAAAAATATTTAATTAATTTATTTATTTGACAGAGAGAGAGAGATCACAAGTAGGCAGAGAGAGAGAGAGAGAGAGAGAGGAAGGAAGCAGGCTTCCCGCTGGGCAGAGATCCCGATGTGGGGCTCGATCCCAGGACTCTGGGATCATGACCCAAGCCGAAGGCAGAGGCTTTAACCCACTGAGCCACCCAGGCGCCCCTCGTTAAGAATCTCTTATGATTTGTCTCCCTCTCTCTTTTTTCCTTTCACCCTTCCCATATGTCCCTCTGTTTTCTTTCTTAAATTCCACATATGAGTGAGATCATACGGTATTTGTCTTTCTCCGAGTGACTTATTTTGCTCAGCATAATACCCTCTAGTTCCATCCACGTCGTTACAAATGGCAAGATTTCCTTTCTTTTGATGGCTGCATAGTATTCCATTGTATATATAGACCACCTCTTCTTTATCCATTCACCTGATGGACATCAGGGTTCTCTCATAGTTCGGCTATTATTGATAATGCCGCTATAAACATCGGAGTGCATGTACCCCTTCAAATCACTATGCTTGTATCCTTCAGGTAAATCCCTAGTGATGAAATGGCTGGATCATAGGATAGCTCCATTTTTAACTTTCTGAGGCACCTCCATCCTGTTCTCCAGAATGGCTGCCCCAGTTTGCATTCCCAACAACAGTATGAGAGGGCTCCCCTTTCTCTGCATCCTCGCCAACACCTGTTGTTTCTTGTGTTGTTAATTTTAGCCATTCTGACCGTTGTGAGGTGGTAGCTCGTCATGGTTTTGATTTGCATTTCCCTGATGATGAGTGATATGGAGCATCTTTTCATGTGTCTGTTGGCATCTGTATGTCTGTTCATGTCTTCTGCCCATTTCTTGCTAGGGTTATTTGTTTTTTTGGGGGCATTGAGTTGATAAGTTTTCATAGATTCTGGATACCAACCCTTTATCAGACATGTCATTTGCAGATATCTTCTCCCATTCCATAAGCTGCCTTTCAGTTTTGTTGATTGTTTCCTTCCCTGTGCAGAAGCTTTTTATCTTGACGAAGTCTCAATAGTTCATTTTTGCTTCTGTTTCCCTTGCCTCCAGCAACCTGTCTAGAAAGAAGTTGCTATGGCCAAGATCCAAGAGGTTTCTGCCTGTGTTGTCTAGGTTTTCTATGGTTTCCTGTCTCACATTGAAGTCTTTCATCCATTTGGAATCTATTTTTGTGTATGGTGTTAGAAAGCAGTCCGGGTTCATTCTTTTGCCTGTTGCTGTCCTGTCTTCCCAACATCATTTGTTGAAACTGTCTTTTTTCCACTGGATATTCTTTCCTGATTTGTCAAAGATTAGATGACCGTAGAGTTGTGGGTCCATTTCTGGATTTTCTATTCTGTTCCATTGATCTGTGTGCCTGTTTTGTGCTGGTACCATCCTGTCTTGATGATGACAGCTTTATAACATAGCTTGAAGTCTGGAATCCTGATGACTCCAGCTTTACTTCCCTTTTTTCAGGATTGCTTTGGCTCTTTGGGGTCTTTTGCAGTTCCATACAAATTTTTAGAATTGTTTGTTCTAGCTCTGTGAAAAATGCTGGGGCATTTTGATAGGGATTGGATTAAATATGTAGACTGCTTTGGGTAGTATAGACATTTTAACAATGTTTGTTTTTCTAGTCCAAGGGCATGGAATGTTTTTCAAGTTCTTTATGTTCTCTTCAATTTCTTTCATAAGTAACCTATAGTTTTCAAAGAATAGATCTTCTATCTCTTTAGTTAGATTTACTCCTAGGTATCTTATTGGTTGCAAATGCAAATAGGATTGATTCCTTGATTCCTTTTTCTGCCACTTCGTTATTGGTATATAGAAAGGCAACAGATTTCTGCACATTGAATTTTATATCCTGCAACTTTACTGAACTCATGTATCTGTTCTACCAATCTTTCGGTGAAGTCTTTCAGGTTTTCTGCATAGAGTGTCATGTTGTCTGCAAATAGTGAAAGTTTGAATTCTTCCTTGCCAATTTGGATGCATTTTCTTCCTTCCTTGGAACTAAAACATGCAATTTTCATTTCTTTTCTTTTCTTTTTTAAGATTTTATTTATTTGAGAGAGAGAGGGAGAGAACACAAGCAGGGGGAGCAGCAGGCAGATGGAGAGGGAGAAGCACTCTCCCTGCCCAGCAGGGAGCCTGACTTGGGACTCCATCCCAGGACCCTGGGATCATGACCTGAGCTGAAGGCAGACACCTAACGACTAAGCCACCCATGTGCCCGTCTTTCTTTTTCTTCCTTCCTTCCTTCCTTCCTTCCTTCCTTCCTTCCTTCCTTCCTCTCTCTCTTTCTTTCTTTTCATTGTCTGATTGCTGAGGCTAAGACTTCCAGCACTATGTTAAGTAGTAAAGGTGAGAGTGGGCATTCCTGTCTTGTGCCTGACCACAGAGGAAAAGCTATCAGGTTTTCCCCCATTGAGGATGGTATTAGCTGTGGGTCTTTCATATATGGCCTTTTCGATGCTGAGGTATGTTCCATCTATCCTACTTTGTTGAGGGTTTTTGTCAAGAAAGGATGCTGTATTTTGGCAAATGCTTTTGCTGCATCTATTGACATGATGATATGGTTCTCATGCTTTCTTTTATTAATATGGTGTATCATGTTGATTGGTTTGCAAATATTGAACCACCCCTGCAGCCCAGGAATAAATCCCACTTGATCATGATGAATAATTCTTTTAATGTACTATTGAATTTTATTCACTAGTATTTTATTTTGTTTTTATCTTTTAAGATTTTATTTATCCATTTGAGAGAGAGAGAGTGAGAGAGAGCATAAGAGGGGAGAAGATTAGAGGGCAAAGCAGGCTCCCCAGGTTGCTGGGAGCCCAATGCAGGACTTGATCCTGGGACTCTGGGATCATGACCTGAGCTGAAGGCAGTCGTCTAACCAACTGAGCCACCCAGGTGCCCTCGCTAGTATTTTATTGAGAATCCATGTTCATCAGGGATATTGGCCTATAATTCTCCTTTTTAGTGGGGTCTTTGTCTAATTTTGAAATCAAGGTAATGCTGGCTTGGTAGAATGGGTTCGGAAGTTTTCCTTCCATTTTTTTTTAAACAGTTTGAGAATAGTTACTAGGTACTAACTCTTCTTTAAATGTCTGGTAGGGGTCGCCTGGGTGGCACAGTGGGTTAAAGCCTCTGCCTTTGGCTCGGGTCAAGATCCCAGGGTCCTGGGATAAAACCCCGCATAGGGCTCTTTGCTCAGCAGGGAGCCTGCTTCCTCCTCTCTCTCTGCCTGCCTCTCTGCCTGCTTGTGATCTCTGTCTGTCAAATAAATAAATAAACAAATCTTTAAAAAGAAAACAGACCTTTATACTAGCAGGTTCTGGATTTGAATTCTGACTCTTCCACCTACCACTGTGTGTGACCTTAAGCAAATTTCTTGACCTTATGAGCCTTAGTTTCTTCACCAATGAAATGCAAAAACATATCCTCTACCTCTCCAAGCTGGCTCTGGATTAAATTAGATAACATATTTTACAGCACCCAGCATATAGTAGGCATATAGCATACAGAAGCACCCAGTATACAGTAGGTATACAGTAGTCATATTTTAGAGCACCCAGCATATAGAAGGCATATAGCAGGGATATTTTATAGCACCCAGCATATAGTGTACAATAGCACCCAATATACTATAGGTATACAGTAGGAATATTTTATAGCAACCAGCATACAGTAGGCACAGTGCTCAAATGCATGGTGGCTATGGTTCTACTTAAGATCAAGCCACCTAACAGAAGGCTGGTTGTGACCAAATAAGAAGGCAAAGGAAATGCATATTCTGCTCTGTACATTTTTTTAAAAATTTTATTTATTTATTTGACAGATCACAAGCAGGCAGAGAGGCCAGCACAGGGAGAGGGGGAAGCAGGCCCCCCCCCACTGAGCAGAGAGCCTTATGTGGGGCTCAATCCCAGGACCCTGAGATCATGACCTCAGCCGAAGGCAGAGGCTCTGAGCCACCCAGATGCCCAACTGCTCTATATATTTGAACCCAGGAATGACTTTTATTTTAGCCAGAACACTTTTCACCGCCATTATACAGGTTCTCTCATCAGCTCCAGCAAACAGGCCTTTTTATAAATGGGGGTGGCCTTAAGAACCCCCTTTGAACCCCCTTTGAAGCTCCTCTTCATTTCATTGTTACTCCCACAAGCCCTGCGGGTCCCGAGTGGACCCAGAGAAAGGGCAACTGGAAAAGCAAAACAAGACTCGAATTTAAGACCAAGTAAGGAGACAACGTGGTCAAAGATAAGACGAGGTACAGGCAGGTCAAGGAGATGCTCAGAAATGATTCCAGAGACACAAGCCCTCTGCCAGGGTATACCCCGTGGGCACGGGTCAGGGCTTCTCGTGCGGCACAAGGTATACCTTGTATGTTTTGAAAGAAGCCAAGATAATCCAGATACGCACTTGAATTTGCCCAACTGCACAGCCTAGCCACAAGCATGGTGTGGATGCTGTATTCCCACAGTGCCAGCCAAAATCTATGAGAATGTCCTGGGGTTTCTGGTCTGAGATCACGGAGAGGGGCCATGAGCCTTCAGGTGTTTTCTGCAGGTTAACCTCAACCTGCCTTGCCAGGCTTATTCCGCCTTGCTTCCCTATTCACGGCCACACTGCAGCCAAAATGGACTGTTTATTCCCTGAACGTGCCCCCAAACCCTCCCACCCCGTGTCTTCGCTGTTTGTGTTTCTGCAAGACTTCTTTCCCGTCCCCTCTCTCTACCTGCTGAAATCCTTCAGAGTCTCCCCAACTGGATGTGATCTCTCTCCCCTCTGAACCGTGATAGAATTTACTTTCTACCTCACTCGTGACCTGGGTTCTAGTTTGAGCCTAAGTTGTGACCACTGCTGGGTTTCAGACATACTCTGCAGCCTGGTAATTTGGGGGAACAGTGGTGAGGAGATAAATCCTCTGGGGGGCGGAGGCACACCTGGGTGGCTCGGTCTTCGGTGAAGCGTCTGATTCTTGATTTCAGTTAAGGTCATGATCTCAGGGTCATGGGCACGAGGTCCATGTCTGGCTCTGTGCTCAATGAGGAGTCTGCTTGAGATTCCCTCTCTCTCTCTCCCTCTGTCCCCCAACTCATGCTCATTCTCTCTCTCTCTCTGTCTCTGGGTGTCAAATAAATAAATAAATCTTTAAAAATAAAAAAAGTATTAAATTTAAAAAAAAATCCTCCTGGGGCGGGGCACCTGGGTGACTCAGTGGGTTAAAGCCTTTGCCTTCGGTCCAGGTCCTGATCCCAGGGTCCTGGGATCGAGCCCCACATCGGGCTCTCTGCTCAGCAGGGAGCCTGCTTCCCCCTTTCTCTCTGCCTGCCTCTCTGCCTACTTGTGATCTCTGTCTGTCAAATAAATAAATAAAATCTTTAAAAAAAATCCTCCTGGGGCACCTGGGTGTCTCAGTCGTTTAATCATCTACCTTCGGCTCAGGTCATGATCCCAGTGTCCCAGGATCGAGACCTGCATCAGACTCACTGCTCAGCGGGGAATCTGCTTCTCCCTCTGCCCTTCATCCCACTCGTGGTCTCCCTCTCTCCCCTTCGTTCTCTCTCTTTCTCAAATAAGTAAAATCTTTTAAAAAATTAAAATTAAAATTAAAACAATCCTCCTGAGGGGAGGAAATCACAAAGCATGACAGAGCTGATCAGACACAAAACCCGTGTGTGAAGTAGGAAGCCATAAGATGGGGTACAACGTGATGGCTGTTATCTGGATCTGCCCCAGCCCAGCCTCCCTAGATGCATGCCTGTGTCCTATCCAGGCACCTCTTTACATCCAGGAAGGATTCTCATGGTGGCAAAGGGTACAAGATCCTGACTCCCTCTTCTTAACACAGCCTGCCAAGATCCAAAGGGATACACAATGTCTACTGGCCTGGGATAGTCCCCCATGAGGCCAAATTGCGGAGAAAGACCAAGGTGGGTGCCCTGAGAGGAGCTCTTCCATTGAAAGTGGATGTGGATGGGCGAGCCACACTGACCATTGGAGTCCAGGTCACTACAGGAGGATCTGGTTCAAGACATGCAGTCATCCTCAAAGGAAAGAACTGTGTCTATACCACCGAACACTTAGAACGCTTAGGGGCCCAGGCAGTCTTTCTTTAGGACACTTCTGCCCTAAGTCTGACAAAAGGGAGATGACAGCTTGAAAACCCATCTTAATGAGGATGGATGGAGTCAGCATTCTAAGCTGGAACCAGTCAGAGCTAACGGCTTGGTGGGAGCCATCTTTGTTTCATGGAGGTGGTGGTTCGGAGCCCTGACTCTGGGACCAGCTCTCTGGGTTCAACAGCTTCCTCATCTGTAAGTGGGGATAACTGAATAGGTCAAAGGAGAGCGGCAAGCAGGACCACATTGATGTTACCAGTTGTGAAATCGATTTCAAGAGGCAAGATCCCATAACCCGGCAGACTGGATTGAACGAACAAAGGACTGAACTGTTAAAATTCTTACTAGAAACAAGGGATGTTGTAGGAGGGTTATTTTCCATGCCCTTGTAACTTGGATACTGAACGACAAGAAGTTTCATATTGAGGTATCGTTGACATAAAGTGGTATAGTGTTTTCAGGTGTACAATAACGATTCAATATTTGTATGTAGTGTAAAATGACCACCACGGTAAGTCTAACGGAATGACCAAGTCACGGGGATGAAAGTTACGGCACAGGGAATATGGTCAGTGGTGTTGGAACAGTGTTGTACAGGGACAGATGGCGGCTACGCTTGCACTGAGCACAGCAAGCAGAGGCTTATCCGGTCATTACGAGGTATACCTGAAACTACTGTAACATTGTGTGTCACCTGGACATCAACAAAAATTAATCAACTAATTAATTAAGAGGGGAAAATATTTTTTTAAAAAAGCAAAAAAAGGGGCACCTGGGTGGCTCAGTGGGTTAAACCTCTGCCTACTTGTGATCTCTGTCAAATAAATAAACAAAATCTTTTTTTTTTAAGATTTTGTTTATTTATTTGACACAAAGAGAGATCACAAGTAGTCAGAGAGGCGGGCAGAGAGAGAGGGGGAAGCAGGCTCCCTGCCGAGCAGAGAGCCCGGTTCAGGGCTCGATCCCAGGACCCTGGGATCATGACCTAAGCCGAAGGCAGAGGCTTTAACCCACTGAGCCACCCAGGTGCCCCAAATAAATAAAATCTTTAAAAAAATAAAAATAAGGGGCGCCTGGGTGGCTCAGTGGGTTAAAGCCTCTGCCTTCAGCTCAGGTCATGATCCCAGATGTCCTGGGATCAAGCCCCGCATTGGGCTCTCTGCTCAGCAGGGAGCCTGCTTCCTCCTCTCTCTCTGCCTTCCTCTCTGCCTACTTGTGATCTCTGTCAAATAAATAAATAAAAATCTTTAAAAAATAAAAAAAATAAAAATAAATAAAAATAAAAATAAAAAAGCAAAAAAAAAAAAGCCTAATTAACATTTGCCACCACACGCATTTCGTTGTTCCCCTCTCAGCTTCACTGTACGACTGGCGTAAACTCCATCCATTTTAAGTGTACAGTTGGAGTTTACTAGATTTAAACAACCGTGTGACTATCCTTACCATGTCATTTTAGAATACTTCCATTACCCCCCAATTTTCCCTTGTGCTCCTTAGCAGTCGCCATTACCCCAACCTCCAAACCCAACAATCATGGACGTGCCTTCCATGACTAGTGTTTGGCCATTTCTAGAAATTTCGTATAGAGGAATCAAAGGGAGGATGTGGTGTCTTGCATTGTGTACATTGGAGGCTCATTCATGCTGTGACCTGTATGGATAGTTTGTTCTCACTTGGGATTAGTGAGCAGTCTGAACTCAGAAAAGTTCAGTGTTAATATGCAGGAAAACCAGCTTCCTCAAGCTACTCCAATCTTACAGTGAAGCTGAGAGGGGAACAACAAAAATTCATTTAATCCTTTGTGTTTCTGGTAATCTGCAATTTCTAATTTTGCAAGTCATCGTTCTTCTTTAGAACAATTCCCACTACAAATTACAGATCGTGAAAGGGATTCCCAGCGCTAACTAAATAGACACAAAATGCTAACATTTATGTCTCAGAAAAAAATAAATTCGATAACCAACGAACTGGATTAAAAAAATAGTTTGGTTTTTTTTTTTTTTTTTTTTTTTTTTTTTTTTTTTTTTTTTTTTTT
>NW_022632392.1:0-11938 GCF_010015895.1 Lontra canadensis | reverse complement strand
CTATGCTACCTAAAGCAATCTACACATTTAATGCAATTCCTATCAAAATACCATCCATTTTTTTCAAAGAAATGGAACAAATAATCCTAAAATTTATATGGAACCAGAAAAGACCTCAAATAGCCAAAGGAATATTGAAAAAGAAAGCCAAAGTTGGTGGCATCACAATTCCGGACTTCAAGCTCTATTACAAAGCTGTCATCATCAAGACAGCATGGTACTGGCACAAAAACAGACACATAAATCAATGGAACAGAATAGAGAGCCCAGAAATAGACCCTCAACTCTATGGTCAACTAATCTTCAACAAAGCAAGAAAGAATGTCCAATGGAAAAAAAGACAGCCTCTTCAATAAATGGTGTTGGGAAAATTGGACAGCCACATGCAGGTAAATGAAATTGGACCATTTCCTTACACCACACACGAAAATAAACTCAAAATGGATGAAGGACCTCAATGTGAGAAAGGAATCCATCAAAATCCTTGAGGAGAGGGGCGCCTGGGTGGCTCAGTGGGTTAGAGCCTCTGCCTTCAGCTCAGGTCATGATCTCAGGGTCCTAGGATCGAGCCCCGCATGGGGCTCTCTGCTCAGTGGAGAGCCTGCTTCCCTCTCTCTCTCTCTCTCTCTGCCTGCCTCTCTGCCTACTTGTGATCTCTGTCTGTCAAATAAATAAATAAAATCTTTAAAAAAAAAAATCCTTGAGGAGAACACAGGCAGCAACCTCTTTGACCTCAGCCGCAGCAACATCTTCCTGGAAACATTGCCAAAGGCAAGGGAAGCAAGGGCAAAAATGAACTATTGGGATTTTATCAAGATCAAAAGCTTTTGCACAGCAAAGGAAACAGTTCACAAAACCAAAAGACAACTGACAGAATGGGAGAAGATATTTGCATATGACATATCAGATAAAGGGCTAGTGTCCAAAATCTATAAACAACTTAGCAAACTCAACACCCAAAGAACAAGTAATCCAATCAAGAAATGGGCAGAAGACATGAACCGACATTTCTGCAAAAAGACATCCAGATGGCCAACAGACACATGAAAAAGTACTCCATATCACTCGGCATCAGGGAAATACAAATCAAAACCACAATGAGATATCACCTCACACCAGTCAGAATGGCTAAAATTAACAAGTCAGGAAATGACAGATGCTGGCGAGGATGCGGAGAAAGGGGAACCCTCCTACACTGTTGGTGGGAATGCAAGCTGGTGCAACCACTCTGGAAAACAACATGGAGGTTCCTCAAAATGTTGAAAATAGAACTACCCTATGACCCAGCAATTGCACTACTGGATATTTACCCTAAAGATACAAACGTAGTGATCCGAAGGGGCACGTGCACCCGAATGTTTATAGCAGCAATGTCTACAATAGCCAAACTATGGAAAGAACCTAGATGTCCATCAACAGATGAATGGATAAAGAAGAAGTGGTATATATACACAATGGAATACTATGCAGCCATCAAAAGAAAGAAATCTTGCCATTTGCGACGATGTGGATGGAACCAGAGGGTATCATGCTTAGCGAAATAAGTCAAGCGGAGAAAGACAACTATCATATGATCTCCTTGATATGAGGAAGTGGAGCTGCAACATGGGGGGTTAAGGGGGTAGGAGAAGAATAAATGAAACAAGATGGGATTGGGAGGGAGACAAACTATAAGTGACTCTTAATCTCACAAAACAAACTGAGGGGAGGGGGGTTGGGAGAGGGGGATGGGGTTATGGATATTGGGGAGGGTATGTGCTATGGTGAGTGCTGTGAAGTGTGTAAACCTGGCGATTCACAGACCTGTATCCCTGGGGATAAAAATATATTATATGTTTATAAAAAATAAAATAAAATAAAATAATTTAAAAAATCTAAATAATAATAATATGTTACATATATGGTATTTGTATTGCTTTACAAGGTATTTTTATATGTATGATCTATAATAATCCACGTTCTTGGTGGCAAATGACAGAAGCTAGTTTCTGGCTAGTTGCTGCAGAAATAAATGCATTAGAAGGGCAGCGTACAGTTCACAGAATTTACATGAGCCCTGAAGCACAGAGAATAGTCAGAAACTAAGAGGACCTGGTTCCATGTGTCATAACCAGTCAGATCACAGTCACATCTTGTCTGAAAGCTGTCCTAGGCTCTGCTGTCACTGCCACTGCCACTGGCCTCAAGGTCAACCTCTAATAGTCTCTGAGCCTTTGTGTCCCTCTCTCTAGATTCAGAGTTCCAGGTGGGCACATCTGACTGACCACACCTGGGCCCTAGCTTGTGGTGGGGGGTAGGGGAGAGAAGAATCTCCATTTCCTTCACCCCTCACCTCTGATGTTCAGTACCAAGTACCTGTGTTAGTTCAGGTACTGGTGTTCAGTATCAAGTACCTGTGTTAGTTTGTATTGCTGCATAATAAGTATTATGTTTAAAATGACACTAATTTGTTATCTCAGAGCTTCCATGGGCCATAATTCCAGTCAAGCCTCTAGCGGGGCTTTCTGCTCACAGCCTCACCAAGCTGAAATCAAGGTGTTGACAGGGCTGCATTCCTACTGGAAAACTTTCCTGAAGAACAATCCATTTTCAAGCTCCCTCAGAACACAGAAGAATGTTGTATTTGCTGCCATATGTCTGAAATCCCTGCTTTGTTGGTAGCTGTCAGCTGGGACCATTCTCAGCTCCCTGGGACACTCAAGTCTTTGTTGTGTCCACAGGCCCACTTCACCCACCCCCATAGACAGCTCACAATAGGACTGTTGACTTCTTCATAGCCAGTAGAAGTATCTCTCTTGCTTTATATTCTCCCTTTAGGAAGGCTCACATTCTCTCTCTAAGGTTAACCTGATTAGTTCAGGCCCACCCTTTTGATCAGCTCCTTGTCAACTGAGTTGTAATCTGCTCACAGCAGTGAAATCCTATCACAGTCACACATCTTGCCTATACTCAAAGACTGAAGATTACACAGGGTATATAAACCAGGAGGTGGGGCCTTAAGACTCCCACCTCCTGGTTTGAATTCTGCTTATCACACTTACCAGAAAATGACAAGCACTTTCCCAATTTATTTCACTGGAGCAGCAGATCAGGTAGAAATTTTCCAGCTTTACAGAGGAAAAAAAAAAAGGACTCTGAGAAGCCAGAGTGATCTGGTTCTAGCCACAGAGTTAAGAAGTGGTTAATGTCAGAATTTTAGACTGTGCTCTTCACAAAGGCAAAAGGAAATAAATAGCAACAAATAAAAACATTCATGAAAATTGATTATTTGATACTTGGTGCTACAGGTTCCAACGGAAAGAAGAGAGGAAGAGTGCAGATGGGAAATCATGACTAACGAGCCCATGGCCTGCTAAGGGAGGCTCTTCTTGAGCTAAAGGAAACAATTCCAGGAAAGAATATGAGCTGTCTGTTTGATGTCAGAAAAAATGACATGCGTCTAGGACATGATCACTATATTTAAAGGAAGGAATTAACAGCGAATCTCAAAGATGAATATGCAAGGTGGCAAAGGTCTCTAGAAGAGACCAAGCAGGAGGACCTAGAGACATCACCGCTGAGATCCTGACGTTTTCTCTAGCTCAACCCCTCCGAGTGTTCCCATTCTCCCTTTCCCAGTTCAGAGACCACCCTATCTCCTAAGGAACCTTTCTTTGACATGGTTATCAAAGGGAACTTGAGCTTATGTCAAGCTAACCATATTATTTTCTTCTTCATCATCCTGAAACTTTCCCCAAAAAGCATTTTATAGTTTTTAAAGTTTTATTTACTTAAGCCATCTCTACACCCAAGGTAGGGCTAGAACTCACCACCCTGAGATCAAGAGTCATGTGCTTTTCTGATTGAACCAGCCAGGCTCCCCTCCCCAAAAAGCTTTTAAAAGTTAGGATATAGAAAGAAAAAAGGATTAAGGTTCTCAAAAATACAGTTTGATAGTTTACAAATAACAAAATTGTGTTGTCCAAGAATATCCAAGTAAAAGCCAAATGGGTCTTTGAACCCATGGCTGTGCATGAAAAACAGAAGTATATAGTAGTGAGAGCAGTTTTTAAAACATATATTCAAATGTGTCTGATACATAATAATGTCCTCAGCCTCTTCTAGTCACATGTATGCCACATGAAATTGAGAAACAGGAAAGTTACTCAAAAACCTTTGTGCCAGGTCGCCTGGGTGGCTCAGTGGGTTGGGCCGCTGCCTTCGGCTCGGGTCATGGTCTCGGGTTCCTGGGATCGAGTCCCGCGTCGGGCTCTCTGCTCAGCGGGGAGCCTGCTTCCCTCTCTCTCTCTCTGCCTGCCTCTCTGTCTAGTTGTGATCTCTCTCTGTCAAATAAATAAATAAATAAATCTTTAAAAAAAAAAAAAAAAAAAACCTTTGTGCCGATCCTAGACCAGGCACTGTCCAGCCGTGTGACCTTGGAGATATAATTTAGCCTCTCTAGGCCTCAATCATCTCATATATGGAGACAAAAAGTTAGAAAGTTTGATTTCTAAAAACCCTTCCAATTTAAAATTTAGTAATTCTTCCATAGGCTGGATAACACACAATAGTCAATATTAAGGGAAGAGCGTCCTCCTCTTTCATCTTAGATGAGAGGGCTAGCTCCTATTAATCACAGGGGACCATGAACTTGATTGCATTTTGGATTACATCCAACCAAGAATATTCTCCAGCCCTTTTGGTTATTTTGGAATCCTTGCTGTCTGTAAAACTGCTTGCCATAGTTATGTAGCTAGCTATTTAGAAGATCTCTCTCTTTCTCTCTCTCTCTCTCTCTCTCTCTCTCTCACACACACACACACACACACACACACACACACAGAAATACAGAGACAGAAGCAGGGCCACCAGGTTAACAGGGAAGAGTAGCTGAGTTAGCAGAAGCCTGTTAAGGAGGCCAGAGGAGGAAGAGAGAGAACAGAAGAAATTAGAGACCAGCACAGCTTTCACAATTTGGCATTATCCATATGTATCACCATTAATTATAATAATCACCTCCTACAAGTACTCTGCTTGACCTATGCTCGTGTTTTATTTATTTATTTATTAAGCATTTCTTTCTCCTTTATCTTCTTCCTGAGCTGGTTAATTAACTACACTGAAAGACAAGAGAGGTCTCCACACCTGGTCTCTTTGGCCTGTTCTTGCTTTCTACTATTTTACAGGGGTTCCTAATGCTTAAAAAAAAATATATAGTACATTTAGCATGACCAACAAGATAGCTAGCTCTGGTCTCTTAACCCCTCGCTTTTATTTATTTATTTATTTATTTATTTTTTCCTGCACAAGAGCAAGGCACAGGGATGCTAGATCAGAATCCAAATGCTGTCTAAAACACAACTAGAATATCTGGGACACATGCCCACTTTATTTTTCCAATCTATGTAAGAGAAATGCATATTCTTGCTATGACCTTCTTAAAAGCCAACAGTATTCTCTTCCAGAGAGATACAGAATCACATATTTTTTAGAAAAAGAAACAGTCTGTCTACTTTGTTGCCATTTCTGCTTTGCATATCCCTCCAACTGACACAGATGAGACATCCTATAAAGTTATCCTCCAGGTGACTTCCTTAACACGTGGTATCTCAAGTTTGTCAACCATAATTCAAATTTCAGTGACTCCCTAACTGTCCGCTACCTTAACTTATTCTGTTTATGTGCAGAAATTGCTTACAAATTGTCTCACTCAGTGGGCATGGTGCTTTCATTGTTCAGTCTATCTGAGGTCCAGTTTTTATGAGGCACTCTGTTCTACATGAAAATCTCCAGACCTCCTTTGGCTTCTGTGCCTTCTCTCTTTGTTTCCCTCCAACCACTCTGATCATCTGCTTTTGGTCTTCTGTGGGGCTTTCTCTCTACCTGCCCCTAAAAGGTAGGTGTTTACAGCTTTGACACAAGCTAGCTGTGTCCAAGGACCAGAGGGGAGCCCATCAGGAGTAGCCAAGAGGGTCGTTGGCTTCAGGCAGGGTAGAAATCAAGAGCCAGCCGAGATGAAGTGGGAGCAGAGTTCATTACAGACATAGAGGGAGAGTAGACACAGATATAGCATCTGGGAAACTCAGAAAGGAAAACACAATGAATCTTGTCTTTGCTTGGGGTCTGGGGTTTTTATTGAGGGTTGTGGTCCAGGGTATGTGTGTTCTCAGGCATCCAAAAACGAAGACAGGTGTTTAGGAATCCTCCATAAGTCACTTATGCCTTGGAGTCAGGGGTCTTAATGAGTCAGTGGTCTTGGAAAATGTTCACGAAAACCCCACTCAGTCACTCTTTAGATGTTCTCTACTATGCTTGAAGACTCCAAAGAAATCATTAACTCCTTGACCTTCACAAAGAGGACAAAAACATCTATTCTATAAGGCTTGTGTAAGGCAGAGATGTAGGTCCTAGCAAGAGTAAGATCAGGAAAAGGAGCAAAAAAACAAACAAACAAAAAGTTTCTCATGGGATGCCTTCAAGTTCCCTGTCTCAGCTTCATCCTGTAACCCTTTTCTCTTCTTAACCTTCCCACTTTTCCAGATGACTTCATCCAAATTCATGGTTTCACTTACCACCCACTCAATAACTACTAAATCCATTTCTCCAGCAGAGACCTCCCTTCTGGAGTCCAGATTTATGTATTCAAATATCTACTAAGAATCACCATTCAGATGTTTCCCAGATATCATACACTCAACTGTGCTGAGTGCACTTGGGCCTGCCATAACGAAACACCGTGGAATGAGTGGCTTAAACAGCATAAAATTATTTCTCACAGTTCTGGAGGCTAAGATCAAGGGGCCAGATAACTTAGTTCCTGGTGAAGCCCTTCTTACTGGCTGGCAGATGGAAACATCTCACTGTGCACTCACATGGCCTTTACTTCAGACACGCTCATGGAGAAAGAGAATTCTTTCTCTTCCTCTTCTTTGAAGAGCACTGACCTCATCTTAAGGGTGCCACACTCACTACCTCACTGAATAGTAGTCCCTCTCCCAAACACCACATCTCTGAGTATCACTGGGGTACCTAGGTTGCTCAGTCAGACATCTGACTCGTGGTTTCAGTTCAAGTCATGATCTCGTGGGTCGTGAGATCAAGCCCTTTGTCAGGCTCCACGCTCGGTGGGGAGTCTGCTCAAAGATTTTTCTCCCTCTACCTCCCCCCACTCATGGGCACATGTGTGTGCATCTACCTCTAAAATAAATAAATCAGGGAGGAGTCAAGATGGCGGAGAAGTAGCCGCTGAGACTACTTCAGGTAGCGGGAGATCAGCTAGATAGCTTATCTAAAGATTGCAAACACCTACAAATCCAACGGGAGATCGAAGAGAAGAAGAACAGCAATTCTAGAAACAGAAAATCAACCACTTTCTGAAAGGTAGGACTGGCGGAGAAGTGAATCCAAAGGGACGGGAAGATAGACCGCGGGGGGAGGGGCCGGCTCCCGGCAAGCGGCGGAGCCACGGAGCACAAAATCAGGACTTTTAAAAGTCTGTTCCGCGGAGGGACATCGCTCCAGAGGCTTAACCGGGGTGAAGCCCACGCGGGGTCAGCGTGGCCTCAGGTCCCGCAGGGTCACAGAAGGATCGGGGGTGTCTGAGTGTCGCAGAGCTCGAAGGTATTAGAACGGGGAAGCCGGCTACAGAGACGGAGCCGAGGAGTGAGCTCACAGCTCGGGTTTACCTGGAACCGGTAGCAGGCTCGGTGAACTCGGAGCGCAGCCGGAGGCCAGGGTGACGGGAGCAATTGGGCGCTGTTCTCTGAGGGCACACTGAGGAGTGGGGCCCTGGGCTCTCGGCTCCTCCGGGCGGAGACTGGGAGGCCACCATCTTCATTCCCGCCCTCCGGACTCTACGGAAAGCGCTCAGGGAACAAAAGCTCCCGAAAGCGAACCCGAGCAGATTACTCAGCCCGGGCCCTGGTAAGGGCAGTGCAATTCCGCCTGGGGCAAAGACACTTGAGAATCACTACAACAGGCCCCGCCCCCAGAAGCTCAACAAGAAACCCAGCCAGGACCAAGTTCACTTACGAGGAGTGCAGTTTCAATACCAAGGAGAGCAGCGGAATTCCAGAGGAGGAGAAAGCAAAGCACAGAACTCGTGGCTTTCTCCCCATGATTCTTTAGACTTGCAGTTAATTTAATTTTTTTTTTCTTTTTCAATTTTTTTCTCTTCTTCTGCTAAATTTTTTTAACTTTTACCCTTTTCTTTTTTAACGTTTTTTAACTAGTTTATCTAATATATATATATATTTTCCTTTTTATATTTTTTTCATTATTGGTTTTCTTTTTTTATTTGTTTCTTTTTTCTTTTTTCTTTTTTTTTTTTTCTTTCTGAACCTCTTTTTATCCCCTTCCCCCCCCCCCTCATGATTTGGGATCTCTTCTGATTTGGCTAAAGCATATTTTCCTGGGGTTGTTGCCACCCTTTTAGTATTTTACTTGTTCCTTCATATACTCTTATCTGGACAAAATGACAAGGCGGAAAAATTCACCACAAAAAAAAGAACAAGAGGCAGTACCAAAGGCTAGGGACCTAATCAATACAGACATTGGTAATATGTCAGATCTAGAGTTCAGAATGACGATTCTCAAGGTTCTAGCTGGGCTCGAAAAAGGCATGGAAGATATTAGAGAAACCCTCTCGGGAGATATAAAAGCCCTTTCTGGAGAAATAAAAGAACTAAAATCTAACCAAGTTGAAATCAAAAAAGCTATTAATGAGGTGCAATCAAAAATGGAGGCTCTCACTGCTAGGATAAATGAGGCAGAAGAAAGAATTAGCGATATAGAAGACCAAATGACAGAGAATAAAGAAGCTGAGCAAAAGAGGGACAAACAACTACTGGACCATGAGGGCAGAATTCGAGAGATAAGTGACACCATAAGACGAAACAACATTAGAATAATTGGGATTCCAGAAGAAGAAGAAAGAGAGAGGGGAGCAGAAGGTATATTGAAGAGAATTATTGGAGAGAATTTCCCCAATATGGCAAAGGGAACAAGCATCAAAATCCAGGAGGTGCAGAGAAACCCCCTCAAGATCAATAAGAATAGGTCCACACCCCATCACCTAATAGTAAAAGTTACAAGTCTTAGGGACAAAGAGAAAATCCTGAAAGCAGCCCGGGAAAAGAAGTCTATAACATACAATGGTAAAAATATTAGATTGGCAGCAGACTTATCCACAGAGACCTGGCAGGCCAGAAAGAGCTGGCATGATATATTCAAAGCACTAAACGAGAAAAACATGCAGCCAAGAATACTATATCCAGCTAGGCTATCATTGAAAATAGAAGGAGAGATTAAAAGCTTCCAGGACAAACAAAAACTGAAAGAATTTGCAAACACCAAGCCAGCTCTACAGGAAATATTGAAAGAGGTCCTCTAAGCAAAGAGAGAGCCTAAAAGTAGTAGATCAGAAAGGAACAGAAACAATATACAATAACAGTCACCTTACAGGCAATACAATGGCACTAAATTCATATCTCTCAATAGTTACCCTGAATGTTAATGGGCTAAATGCCCCAATCAAAGGACACAGGGTATCAGAACGGATAAAAAAAACAAAACCCATCTATATGTTGCCTACAAGAAACTCATTTTAAACCCGAAGACACCTCCAGATTTAAAGTGAGGGGGTGGAAAACAATTTACTATGCTAATGGACATCAGAAGAAACTAGGAGTGGCAATCCTTATATCATATCAATTAGATTTTAAGCCAAAGACTATAATAAGAGATGAGGAAGGACACTATATCATACTCAAAGGATCTGTCCAACAAGAAGATCTAACAATTTTAAATATCTATGCCCCTAACATGGAAGCAGCCAATTATATAAACCAATTAATCACAAAATCAAAGAAACACATCAACAATAATACAATAATAGTAGGGGAATTTAACACCCCCCTCACAGAAATAGACAGATCATCCAAGCAAAAGATCAACAAGGAAATAAAGGCCTTAAATGACACACTGGACCAGATGGACATCACAGGTATATTCAGAACATTTCATCCCAAAGCAACAGAATACACATTCTTCTCTAGTGCACATGGAACATTCTCCAGAATAGATCACATCCTCGGTCCTAAATCAGGTTTCAACCAGTATCAAAAGATTGGGATCGTTCCCTGCATATTTTCAGACCACAATGCTCTGAAGCTAGAACTCAATCGCAAGAGGAAATTTGGAAAGAACCCAAATACATGGAGACTAAACAGCATCCTTTTAAAGAATGAATGGGTCAACCAGGAAATTAAAGAAGAATTGAACAAATTCATGGAAACAAAGGATAATGAAAACACAACGGTTCAAAATCTGTGGGACACAACAAAGGCAGTCCTGAGAGGAAAATATATAGCGGTACAAGCCTTTCTCAAGAAACAAGAAAGGTCTCAGGTACACAACCTAACCCTACACCTAAAGGAGCTGGAGAAAGAACAAGAAAGAAACCCTAAACCCAGCAGGAGAAGAGAAATCATAAAGATCAGAGCAGAAATCAATGAAATAGAAACCAAAAAAACAATAAAGCAAATCAACGAAACTAGGAGCTGGTTCTTTGAAAGAATTAATAAGATTGATAAACCCCTGGCCAGACTTATCCAAAAGAAAAGAGAAAGGACCCAAATCAATAAAATCATGAATGAAAGAGGAGAGATCACAATGAACACCAAAGAAATACAGACAATTATAAGAACATACAATGAGCAACTCTATGCCAACAAATTTGACAATCTGAAAGAAATGGATGCATTCCTAGAGACATATAAACTACCACAACTGAACCAGGAGGAAATAGAAAACTGAACAGACCCATAACGAGTAAGGAGATTGAAACAGTCATCAAAAATCTCCAAACAAACAAAAGCCCAGGGCCAGACGGCTTCCTGGGGGAATTCTACCAAACATTTAAAGAAGAACTAATTCCTATTCTCCTGAAACTGTTCCAAAAAATAGAAATGGAAGGAAAACTTCCAAACTCATTTTATGAGGCCAGCATCACCTTGATCCCCAAACCAGACAAGGAACCCATCAAAAAAGAGAACTACAGACCAATATCCTTGATGAACACAGATGCAAAAATTCTCACCAAAATACTAGCCAATAGGATTCAACAGTACATTAAAAGGATTATTCACCACGACCAAGTGGGATTTATTCCAGGGCTGCAAGGTTGGTTCAACATCCACAAATCAATCAATGTGATACAACACATTAATAAAAGAAAGAACAAGAACCATATGATACTCTCCATAGATGCTGAAAACACATTTGACAAAGTACAGCATCCCTTCCTGATCAAAACTCTTCAAAGAGTAGGGATAGAGGGTACGTACCTCAATATTATCAAAGCCATCTATGAAAAACCCACCGCAAATATCATTCTCAGCGGAGAAAAACTGAAAGCTTTTCCGCTAAGGTCAGGAACACGGCAGGGATGTCCATTATCACCACCGCTATTCAACATAGTACTAGAAGTCCTAGCCTCAGCAATCAGACAACAAAAGGAAATTAAAGGCACCCAAATCAGCAAAGAAGAAGTCAAACTATCACTCTTAGCAGATGATATGATACTATATGTGGAAAAGCCAAAGGACTCCACTCCAAAACTGCTAGAACTTGTACAGGTATTCAGTAAAGTTCAGGATATAAAATCAATGTACAGAAATCAGTCGCATTTCCCTACACCAACAACAAGACAGAAGAAAGAGAAATTAAGGAGTCAATCCCATTTGCAATTGCACCCAAAACTATAAGATACCTAGGAATAAACCTAATCAAAGAAGCTAAGAATCTATACTCAGAAAACTATAAAGTACTCATGAAAGAAATTGAGGAAGACACAAAGAAATGGAAAAATGTTTCGTGCTCCTGGATTGGAAGAATAAATATTGTGAAAATGTCTATGCTACCTAAAGCAATCTACACATTTAATGCAATTCCTATCAAA
>NW_022632391.1:0-11947 GCF_010015895.1 Lontra canadensis | reverse complement strand
TTGTCCTCTGCAGATGCTCGCCAGAAAGCCTTTGGCACCTGTACATCCCACATATGTGCTATTGTCATCACTTATGTTCCAGCCCTGTTCACCATTTTTACTCATCGTTTTGGGGGACAAAACATTCCCCACCATGTCCATATTCTGATTGCTAATCTCTATTTGATGTTGCCTCCGACCCTGAACCCCATTGTTTATGGAGTCAAGACCAAGCAGATCCGGGAAGGAGTCATCAAGTTATTTTTTAAAGAAAAAGATGTCTTAGTTATGAAATAAATTCATGCATTAATATCCAAAATCAAGGAAAGACAAGAAATGTTTCAGAGGAGATTCTTGAGCATAACTTTAAAGTCAGTGGGTTCATTGCAGAAAACGATATGCATTGAATATCTACTATAATAACTGAATTATTTTTCATAAAACTCATCAATGATAAAAATTGATTAAATAAAAAAAATGTCTCCTAAACTTGAGGACTTTTTTTTCTTGAAAGGAATTTCAAATCAATGTAATTTCAAAGCTGTTTGAAAGTCATTGCATTGCTTAGATTCCTAATATGCTTTTCCCATGAAACAAGTTGCAAATGGGATGCACATGAGAAAAAAAATTCCTGATCCCATATTTGGTATTCACCCATTTTTGGCAGGAAATCCATTATAAAAAGAAGTGTCAGCATGTGTTTCTTAAGACCCTTCACTCATGTTTTAGTGACTTCATTAACCCTCTATTCCTTTCACTGCATAATTTAGTATAACTTGTTTCAGTTATGTAAACTATCTCATATCTATCTAAGCTATGTTGAATTTCCAGTATCAAGGAGAATGATTTTCATGTATTTCTATCAATACTACCTAAATAAAAGATGGAAAGATAGCAAGGGAATAAACCACAAAATCTTAAATCAATTTCCTGAAGATAATTTTAGGAGATTTTTGAAGTAGACAGAGAATAAGTCTTATAAATGGTTGTAAAGTGGTAGTAAAACAAAAACAAAAACAAAACAAACAAACAAACAAACAAAACAGAGGGAATTCACCAGAAAAATTGATAAGCATTTAGGTTTGGGTGACTTCATAGACTTTTTTTCCAACCTTAGTCACCACAGCTGAAAATCTATAATTTTTTAAAAGATTTATTTATTTATTTGACAGAGAAAGAGAAAGCACAAGAAGGGGGAGCAGCAGGCAGAGAGAGAGGGAGAAGCAGAATCCCCACTGAGCAGGGAGTCCGATGTGCAGCTTGATCCCAGGACCCTGGGATTGTGACCTAAGCTGAAGGCAGATGCTTAACCAACTGAACCACCAGGGTGCCCTAAAAATCTTCTATAATTTGCTTCCAAAGTGAAGTTGATTGCCAAAGAAAGTTTACATAATGATCAAGCCATTTACAAACACTGGCCCTGTCTCCTGTAACCAGGCCCTGTTCCCACACAGCAAAACATGGAGAACCAAGAACCTGCATTGGACACTGAACAAGCCTGAACATACCTTGTATATTGATTTCCATTCCCTGCACACTAAGGAAATCTAGCTCTGGATGAAAAATTTTTGAGTTTTGTAATTTTATTGCCAATCCAAACCTTATACCACCACTGGTAGATGTGAAATATATATTTATTAATATTTAAGTACATCATTGAAAGTAATTAGAAAAGTATGTCATTTTTCCACCAGAATTTTGAAGACAGCAATATGTAATATGGAGTTTCCTGAAGTTACATTGCACTAAAAATGTTAGTTTGTTATTACATGATATTAGGTTGATATTTTGAGGGTCTCTAGCCTGTGTAAGAGTTTGAATATAAACAGGAATGAATAATTCCCCCAACACTCCAAACACATGGAAATGCTGAATTAAATATACTTATGAAATTATAGAGTAAAACTAAAGTCAAATAAATTAATTAATAAAGATTTCAAAAATAAAAAAAATCACAGAGGCAATTAGGAATTACTCAAATGACTTCAGTGTTGGGACTTTATTGCCTGTGTGGTAAGGCTGGACAAAGTGAGAAGTCTAGAATCTGGAATGACAACATAATCTTTGATGGAAACTAAAATACCTATGCCTGCCAGCCCAAAGGAAAAAAAGTATATTACTATGATATCTACTATCTACTACCACTATGAAAATCTGAGACTATACAAATGCAACACATATCACTATAGATGAATCCAAAAAAGATAAAAACATACAAAGACATTTTCTGGCAATAGTTTTTCCCTATACATTCATTGTGTCTCATTTAACTGCTTACCCCACATTGAGAAACATATATGCCCATCTTCAACATAATGAGAAAAATTGCAAATATAGAAAACAATCAGACAGGAAGTAGGTATTAAAAGGGAGGGATAAATATATAAAGGTATATATTAATACATTTAGTCCACAAATCTTTACTAATAATTACTGTAGGTGAGGTTATGGGTGGGATGGACCTTGATTTCAGTAACTTATGGGAATTGTATATTGTACACTAGCAGTATGGTAAGAGAAGAATGCTCCCTCAGGAGGAGAGAGACACTGATCAAACTTGGCTAAAAAGTGTAGGTATAGTAATTTGTATATTAGTCTCCTCTCTGTGTCTGCATATGAGAAAGGTGAGAGAGAAAGGAAAAAAAGATATTTATAATCTGTGTTTATTGAAGAACACTGAGAATAGACAAATCCAAGTCTGGTTGAAGGCAAATAAAGAAGCAACACCATCACAGATAATAATTTTATTGTGTCTATAGTAATATCCTAGTAAGCAAGAAGGAAATGACAAGAATCACAGTTGTCTAAATTATACACTGTTAGATTAAAAAGACTAAAAAATGTTTCAAAAGTGGTGATGATTTCATATAATCTATGAAAAAGGAGAAAAATATCATAAGGACAGAAATGCCTTAGGTGGACAGATTAGAGAATGAGATACGGTAGCAGAATGGAACCAAACAATGATAAATGAGTAAAAGAAACTTAATTGGGAAGGTAAAAACATGATAAAAATTAAAATCTATGATTAAAGAGTAAGGAAAATGTTAAATTTTTCAATCAGTAATTATTGTAAATTAGTAATTACCATATACTAGAAGAATGCCTGAAGAGGAAACATAAATAACCATGGTGCAAATAAAGCAGAGCTCAGAATACTAGAACAAAAAATATGCAATGCCATAAAGAAAATAACAGGTATAAAATTAATATTGATGTATGTATGCAAGTTAAAGTGTCTATCACATATAAAGGGGAAAAAAGCACTCCAAGAGATTCATTACAATAGACAGTTAAATATCTGAACTACAGTAATGATAAAGAAAACAAATGCAGTTCACATGTAAACAGGAAATATCAGGTTACATGTAAAAGAAATAAGAGATAAGAGAAATTTTTTTAAATTTTATTTTATTTTACTTTTTCTCAGTGTTCCAAAATTCATTGTTTATGCACCACACTCAGTGCTGCATGCAATATATGCCCTCCTTAATACTCACCACCAGGCTCAACCAAATGCCCACTCCCTTCTCTCAGTTTGTTTCTCAGAGTTCAGTCTCTCATGGTTTGTCTTCCCCTCAGATTTCCCCCAACTCACTTCTCCTCTCCTTCTTCCAAGTGTCCTCCTTGTTATTCCTTATGCTCCACAAATGAGCAAAACCGTATGATAATTGACTCTCTCTACTTGACTTATTTCATTCAGCATAATCTCTTCCAGTCCTGTCCATGTTGATACAAAAGTTGGGTATTCATCCTTTCTGATGGAGGCATAATACTGCATTGTATATATGGGCCATATCTTCTTTATCCATTCGTCTCTTGAAGACCATCTTGGTTCTTTCCACAGTTTGGTGACTGTGGCCATTGCTGCTATAAACATTGGGATACAGATGGCCCTTCTTTTCACTACATCTGTATCTTTGGGGTAAATACCCAGTAGTGCAATTGCAAGGTCATAGGGGTAGCTCTGTATTTAATTTCTTAAGGAATCTCCACACTGTTTTCCAAAGTGGCTACACCAACTTGCATTCCCATCAACAGTGTAAGAGGGTTCCCCTTTCTATACATCCTCTCTAACACTTGTTGTTTTCTGTCTTGTTGATTTTGACCATTCTAACTGGTAAAAGATGGCATCTCAATGTGGTTTTGATTTGCATTTCCCTGATGGCTAATGATGATGAACATTTTTTCGTGTGTCTGCTAACCATTTGCATGTCTTCTTTGGAGAAGTGTCTGTTTGTGTCTTCTGCCCATTTTTGAGATAAGAAAAATTATGGTAAAAGAGAAAAAAAAGAAGAGGGAAGGAGAGAAGAAGCGAGAGAAGGGAAGGAAAAGAGAGGAGATAGATGAAATAAATAAATGTCTATTTATATGCTGCAATTTTCAGGAGACTGGGATTAATTGTTTAGAATTTTTTATAAGACCATGATTATATTTAAAATTACCCATATTGTATAAAACATTTGTTTGATCAATGTCTTTTCTAAATAAAATGTCAATTTGTGAATACATAATAATTTATTACACTCTTGAAGAACATTTTTGGTGGACTCCTATGAATAACAGTACTCTGAACATTCTTGTATATGTCTTTGGGAGCAAATATTTGTACATTCTTTTGATTTAGTATGCAGGAGTGGGATTTCTGGATCATACAGTAGTTTTAGGTTCACTCTTGGTGTACAGTATAAACTATATTCCAAGGTGGTTGTACCAAATTGAACTCCTACCAAGACTATAAACTATTCACTCTACATTTTTCCCAACACTTGGTATTGCAAGTATTGTGGCATTTTAATTTGCATTTTCCTGATAACAAAAAAGATGGAATATATTTTTATAAGCTCTCCACTATTTAGATGACTCGAGGGGGGTGGCAGTTAAGACTTTTGCTCTTTTCTCTTAAAATTTTTGTTTCACTATTAAAGTATAAAATTTCTTTATATATTTGGAATAAGGCTTGTCAGTTACATATATTGCCATATATTTTCTTCCAACCTGCTCCATTTTTATTACCTTAAATTTTTTTGATGAGAAAAAATTTCTTTATCTTATTGTAGTCCAATTTTTATTTTTTTTAAGTTTTTATTTAAAATCCAGTTAGTTAACATACAGTGTAATATTAGTTTCTTTTTTATTATTATGATTTTTTTATTGTGTTCACTTAACCAACATATAGTAAATGCATTGTTAGTTTTTGATGTTCAATGATTCATTAGTTGCATATAACACACAGTGCTCAGGTGGGCAATTTAGTGATTCAGCACTTCCATACAACACAACAGTATTCATCACAAGTGCACTCCTTAATCCCTATCACCTACTTAACCCATCCTCCCACCCACCTCCCTCTAGTAACCATCAGCTTGTTCTCAATAGTTATTTTTTTAAAAGATTTTATTTATTTATTTGACAGAGAGAGAGATCACAAATAGGCAGATAGAAAGGCAGAGAGAGCGGGGGAAGCAGGCTCCCCACTGAGCAGAGAGCCTGATGTGTGACTCAATCCCAGGACCCTGAGACCATGACCCAAAGGTAGAGGCTTAACCCACCAGCTGCCCCTGTTCTCTATAGTTAAAGTCTGTTTTCTGGTTTGTCTCTCTCTTTTTTACCCCTATGTTCATTTTGTTTCTTAAATTGCGCCTAAGTCTGGATAATGCATATGAGTCTGGATAATTGCCTATAAGTGATATACCACACTTTTAATTATGGATATATTATCCAGACATAAAACCAATCAGGAAACATTGGACTTCAACTATACTTTAGACCGAATGGACTTAGAAAATTACAGAATGTTCTATCCAACAGCAGAAGACTACACATTCTCCTCAAGCATACATGAAACATTCTCTGTGATAGATTATATGTTAGGTCACAAAACAGGTCTTTTTTTTTAATTTTGTTTTATTTTTTCAGTGTTCCAAGATTCATTGTTCATGCAAGTCTTAGCAAACTTAAGAGGGGTGCTTGGGTGGCTCAGTTGGTTAAGCATCTGCCTTCAGCTTAGGTCATGATCCCAGGATTCTGGGATCCAGTCCCATGTCTGGCTCCATGCTCCATGGGGAGCCTGCTTCTCCCTCTGCTCCTCCCCCTGCTCATGCTATCTCTCTCTCTCTCAAATAAATAAAAATTAAAAAAAAAAATACAAGAAAATCGAGGGGCACCTGGGTGGCTCAGTCATTAAGCATCTGCCTTCAGCTCAGGTCATGATCCCAAGGTCCTGGGATTGAGCCCAGCATCCGGCTGCCTGCTCAGCGGGAAGCCTGCTTCTCCCTCTCCCACTCCTGCTGTTTGTGTTCCCTGTCTCTCTCTGTCAAATAAATAAATAAAATTATAAATAAAATAAAATAAATAAATAAATAAATAAATAAAATTTTAAAATAAAATTTTAAAATCTTTTTAAAAAATTACAAGAAAATTGAAATTACATTAAGTATCTTTTCTAAGCACAATGGCATGAAACTAGTTATCAGTAATAGGAGGAAGCTAGACAATTCACAAATATGTAGAAGTTAAACAATATACTCCTGAATAGCAGTGAGCCAAAAATGAAGCCAAAACATGCTTGGAAACAAGAAAAAGTATAAACACAAAGAATCAAAACTTGTGTGAAACAGAAAAAAACAGTTCTGAGAGGGATATTTATAAGTATAAATGCCTATGTTAAGAATAAAGAAAGATCTTAGGGGCGCCTGGGTGGCTCAATGGGTTAAGCCTCTGTCTTTGGCTCAGGTTATGATCCCAGAGTCCTGGGATGGAGCCCCGTATCATCGCATCATCGGGCTCTCTGCTCGGCAGGGAGCCTGCTTTCCCCCTCCACCCCGCCTGCCTCTCTGCCTACTTACGATCTCTGTCTGTCAAATAAAAAAATAAAATCTAAAAAAAAAAAAAAGAAAAGAAAAGAAAAAGAAAAAGAAAGATCTTAAATAAACAACCTAACTTTACATTTGAGGGAACTAGAAAAAGGAGAATATATTAAGATAAAAGTTAGCAGAAAGAAGGAAATAAAGGAAATCAGAGAAGAAATAAATGAACTAAAGTGTATAAAAACATTTGGAAAGACCAATGAAACTAAGAGCTGATTTTTATATGGGTGGCTAATATTATTTTAATAACAACCATTCCACTCACAGAGTCCTTGAAAGCCCTTTCCCACTTCCTGTCTCCTCCCCTCTTCTGCATTCATTTTGCCAGATGAAGGAACCACACTTTGAAGATGCCTATTGACTTGACAAGGTCACCTAGTTGCTAGGAGGCTGAACCAAACTGAAACCCTAGAGCTCTTCTGACTCCCAAACCAGTGCTCTTCTCCTGAGTCCCACCTCAGAGATAGCAAGGTCCAGAGGATGTCACTCTAAAAGAAAAAACTGATACCATAAAAATCCTAGAGGAGAACACAGCAGTAACCTCTTTGACATCAGTCGTAGCAACTTCTTTTTAGATGTTTCCTGAGGCAAGGGAAACAAAAGCAAAAATGAACTGTTGGGACTATACCAAAATAAAACCCTTCTACCCAGTGAAGGAAATAATTGACAAAACTAAAAGGTAACCTACAGAATGGAAGAAGGTATTTACCAATGACATATCTGATAAAGGGTTAGAACCCAAAGTACATAAATAAGTTATAAAACTCAACACCTAAAAAAATGAAAAATCCAATTAAAAAATGGGCAGATGATATGAACAGACACTTTTCCAAAGAAGATCTACAGATGACCAACAGACACATGAAAAGATGCTCAACATCACTCATCGTCAAGCAAATGCAAATCAAATCTACAATGAAATATCACCACACATGTTTCAGAATGGCTAAAATCAACAACACAGGAAACAACAGGTATTGATAAGGATGTGGAGAAAAAGGAACCCTCCTGCACTGTAGATGGAAAAGCAAACTGATGCACTATACTGAAGACCACATAGAGGTTCCTAAAAATGTTAAAAACAAAAATGAAAATAAAAACAAAAACTACCCTAAGATCCAGCAATTGCACTGCTAAGTATTTCCCCAAGGAATACAAAAAATAATAATTCAAAGGGATACATGTACCTTAATGTTTATAGCAGCATTATCTAAATAGCCAGATTATGGAAAGACCCCAAATTCCCATTGGCTGATGGACAGATAAAGAAGAGGTGATATATATATATATATATATATATATAGAGAGAGAGAGAGAGAGAGAGAGAGAGATTTACTTAGCCATAAAAAAGACTGAAATTCTTCCATTCACAATGACATGGATAGAACCAGAGAATGTTATGCTAGGTGAAATAAATCAGTCAGAGAAAGATAAATATATATGTAATAAATGTTATAAATGTTATACATTTATACATGTATATATACACACACACATACATACATATTCAGGGTGGTGAAATGAACCATTTATTTAGTAGCTAAGAGGAAAGATTGATATTGTAGGTGCTTTAATACATTTTTTGGAATTTTATAATTATGTACTTAGACCATCATTTTATAAATTAATAAAAATGGAAAATGAATAATTTTTATGACTATCAGATCTCTTTGAATCCACATAGGGTAGGAAGACATTTACCTCTGACACACTGTTTTATAGTTTCACTCCTGCTTAAAAAGCTGATCAATATAAAATAATCTCAAAAGTCCCAAAAGATCTTAACTTCAACCAGAGCCCTCTGAGACATCAACTGTAGAGATCCAATCAGGCATAGACACTCAAGTCTGGGGAATCCTCAAAGGGTACAGCAATACTATGTAGAGGTGGAAACTGGTTGTTACAGAACTGTTAGATGCTCAGAAGTCTCAGTCATGTCTATAAACCCAGTCTTTGCTGACACTGAGGTGAGTTTGGGTGATTCCCAAAGACTTGTATTTTCCCAAAATGTAATGCTTATAGTACAAGAAATACAAGTGTTTGAGATGTGGTTGATTGGAAGCCTAGTATTTCTTCTTGACTCCAATCAGAATGGATGACCACTTATTTAAGGACTAAGAGGGAAAACAGCATACCCTTAATTGTGAAATAAATTTAAAACTACCTCAGAATTCATTGAACAAGAAGTTTGGACAATAAGGGGCTTCAATGGGAAGAACACAAAAGCTTTTGCCTTAATAGATATCTTTTTTTTTAAAGATTTTATTTATTTATTTGACTGACGGAGATCACAAGTAGGCAGAGAGGCAGGCAGAGAGAGAGGAGGAAGCAGGCTCGCCACTGAGCAGAGAGCCCGATGCAGGGCTCGATCCCAGGACCCCGGGATCATGACCTGAGCCGAAGGCAGAGGCCTTAACCCACTGAGCCACCTAGGCGCCCCACCTTAATAGATATCTGTACTCAGAACTGCTTCTGGTGGAAATGGTCTTTGTGAGCAGGTGGAAAGTAACTGAATCTGAAAAGGCATTGAGAGGAATTCCTGAGAGGGGTTTCCCTATAGAAATCATCCCACACAACCCCACTTCCAGGTGCCATACTGTGTTGATGTGAACAAGTCCAGTTGTAGGATTCCAGCTATCTCGCAGACAGGTTCTCTCTCACAGAATGAGTTTCTCTGCAAGGATACGTCCCTTGGCTAAGGACTGATTTTCTGTTACATTACACATTTATTCTTTTTCTTCCCTAGGACACAGTTAAGAACAAGATTTCTCCTCTTCCAATGTCATAATGAATTATTTCAGCTAGTTATGCCCAACAGCTATTCCTTCACTTATTTAGGACCATGGACAGAGAGTGATTAAACACATGACTTCAATGTCAAACCAACGTACATCTTGATTCTCCCAGTTTTTAAGTGTTGCCAACTTAGACTTTTAATTGAGTTGTCTTGCACTTACATTCCCTTATATATAAAATGAGGTTAATTACATGTATTCATGACATTAATATAAATTTGAATACAGGAGTCAACATGATTGAAATAGTATCCAGTAGTGGAACAGATTCTGGTGTTTTTGGTTCACTAAGGTAGTCCCTAAAAGTAGATTGATACCTGGCATGTAATCAATCAACAAATACCTGTTAAGTGAATAATATGTGTTTTAATACATAATCTGGCAATTGTTGTCTATTATTACGATAGATCACATATGATCACATATGATTACTTACTAAATGCCAGACAACACTTAAAGGATCAACTCTCATTTAACCTCTATAGTCTATACTATTATTACCTTCCCTTTAAAAGCATTGTAATTGTTCAAGTCTATCCAGCTACTTAGTGTTGGAAATTCACGGAGCCTCAGCGTCTATACTTCCATGAGTAAGCATACAATAGGACTCCACTTTCGTATTTTCGGAGGGCAGACATACCTATCTAGTTTTCTTCCTTTTTATATCTAAGTTTAAAAGTAGCCCACTCAATAGCAGAATTCACATGCCTCTTCTGAGGCATGTGAATCATCTGAGATGATGGGGAATCATCTGAGAGGGATAGTGTAGACAGAAATCTTATACTGAGGGAGAAAAAGAGCTGGCACTCTGCTTGTTTATGATTAATGAGTGTAGATTAATTGCTGAGTTGTATGTTATGGCTGTTTGGAAGAGCCTGAGAATTTTTCATGATAGGCAATCTGTTTTAATTTATAAGCCAGTTATTCAGAATGAAATATTCTCCTTTGTTATCTTAATATCCCGATCTTTCAGTCTTGTGGCTATAGTATTTTCTTAGAAGGAAGCAGACATCAATAGTGGCCTCCTATTCACACCATTCTCTCTGCAGAGGTTCCAATGGCCAACTGCTGAGTGACCTAGAATTAGCAGAAGACTTGTGAGGACTTAGCTGAATAAGATGTCCCTGGATATCATTTGAATGACAAGAGATATTTATCATTTTTTTCTGCCTAAAATATAAATTCAAGATAAGAGAATATATTTTCCTCTCTTGAAGGCCCTGGTAGCAAGCATTTGTTTTCTCAAGTTCAATTCTCTCTCTTTTTTTTCCATGTAGAATGCGACTTTATTTTTTTAAACTTAAACTCAATTAGCCAGGGAGCCTGGGTGGCTCACTCCGTTAAGTATCTGCCTTCAGCTCAGGTTATGATTTCAGGGTCCTGGGATTGAGCCCCACATCAGGCTCCCTGTTCAGCAGAGAGCCTGTTTCTACTCTCCCTCTGCCTGTTCCCCCCATCCTTGTGCTCTCTCTCTGTCAAATAAAATAAATTTAATTAATTAATTAATTAATGAAATTAGCCAACATGTAGTACATCATTAGTTTTTTGATATAATGTTCAATGATTCATTAGTTGCATAAACACCCAGTGCTCATCAGATCACGTGCCCTCCTTAATGTCCATCACCCAGTTACCCCAACCCTCATCCACCTTCCATTCCACAACCCTCAGTTTGTTTCCCAGAGTCAAGAGTCTCTCATGATTTGTCTGTAAAGTTCAATTCTCAATCACCCAATAAAATTAAGGTTCTCAAAATCTAATACTACCTTTTGCACCCTAAGTGCACAGTGACATTTGAATAACAGCAGCTCTCAACAGCTCCATTTGAATTTACGTATATTAAACATGGTAAGTTCGATCACATGGGGTTCCTTATACTGAGGTAGGAACAGTAATAACAACAGTAGTATTACTGCTAATATTTATTGAGCATTCACTATACTCTATGCACAGTTTTAGCACATTATATAAATGTATTATTGAATAATTCCAAGAAATTTCTGAGGCTGGCACAGTTACTATCCTCATTTGAGATTTAGAAAACAGAGGCATAAAATGACTAGTTGTCTGTGTCATGTGCAAGGTTAAGAACCAGAGATGGAATCTGATGATAGATAATATGACTCTAGGGAAACCACTTTTCATTTAAAAAAAAAACTCTTTCTATATTTGGTTTCTGAGCCCCCTACCCACCTTCGAGTTATTTTCTTGTCCAGGAAATCACCACTTTTAAGGAACATAGCATGCCCACCTCCTGTGAGCCATTATGTGTGGGGGAAACAGCTCCAGCCTGACCCCAGGATT
>NW_022632390.1:0-11980 GCF_010015895.1 Lontra canadensis | reverse complement strand
GTGATATGGAGCACTTTTTCATGTGTCTGTTGGCCATCTGGATGTCTTCTTTGCAGAAATGTCTGTTCATGTCTTCTGCCCATTTCTTGATTGGATTATTTGTTCTTTGGGTGTTGAGTTTGCTAAGTTCTTTATAGATTCTGGACACTAGCCCTTTATCTGATATGTCGTTTGCAAATATCTTCTCCCATTCTGTCAGTTGTCTTTTGGTTTTGTTAACTGTTTCCTTTGCTGTGCAAAAGCTTTTGATCTTGATAAAATCCCAATAGTTCATTTTTGCCCTTGCTTCCCTTGCCTTTGGCGATGTTCCCAGGAAGATGTTGCTGCGGCTGAGGTCGAAGAGGTTGCTGCCTGTGTTCTCCTCAAGGATTTTGATGGATTCCTTTCTCACATTGAGGTCCCTTCATCCATTTTGAGTCTATTTTCGTGTGTGGTGTAAGGAAATGATCCAATTTCATTTTTCTGCATGTGGCTGTCCAATTTTCCCAACACCATTTATTGAAGAGGCTGTCTTTTTTCCATTGGACATTCTTTCCTGCTTTGTCGAAGATTAGTTGACCATAGAGTTGAGGGTCTATTTCTGGGCTCTCTATTCTGTTCCATTGATCTATGTGTCTGTTTTTGTGCCAGTACCATGCTGTCTTGGTGATGACAGCTTTGTAATAGAGCTTGAAGTCCAGAATTGTGATGCCACCAACTTTGGCTTTCTTTTTCAATATTCCTTTGGCTATTCGAGGTCTTTTCTGGTTCCATATAAATTTTAGGATTATTTGTTCCATTTCTTTGAAAAAAAATGGATGGTACTTTGATAGGAATTGCATTAAATGTGTAGATTGCTTTAGGTAGCATAGACATTTTCACAATGTTTATTCTTCCAATCCAGGAGCATGGAACATTTTTCCATTTCTTTGTGTCTTCCTCAGTTTCTTTCATGAGTACTTTATAGTTTTCTGTGTATAGATTCTTAGTCTCTTTCGTTAGGTTTATTCCTAGGTATCTTATAGTTTTGGGTGCAATTTTAAATGGGATTGACTCCTTAATTTCTCTTTCTTCTGTCTTGTTGTTGGTGTAGAGAAATGCAACTGATTTCTGTGCATTGATTTTATATCCTGACAATTTACTGAATTACTGTACAAGTTCTAGCAGTTTTGGAGTGGAGTCTTTTGGGTTTTCCACATATAGTATCATATCATCTGCGAAGAGTGATAGTTTGACTTCTTCTTTGCCGATTTGGATGCCTTTAATTTCTTTTTGTTGTCTGATTGCTGAGGCTAGGACTTCTAGTACTATGTTGAATAGCAGTGGTGATAACGGACATCCCTGCCGTGTTCCTGACCTTAGCGGAAATGCTTTCAGTTTTTCTCCATTGAGAATGATATTTGCGATGGGTTTTTCATAGATGGCTTTGATAATATTGAGGTATGTGCCCTCTATCCCTACACTTTGAAGAGTTTTGATCAGGAAGGGATGCTGTACTTTGTCAAATGCTTTTTTAGCATCTATTGAGAGTATCGTATGGTTCTTGTTCTTTCTTTTATTAATGTGTTGTATCACATTGATTGATTTGCGGATGTTGAACCAAACTTGCAGCCCTGGAATAAATCCCACTTGGTCGTGGTGAATAATCCTTTTAATGTACTGTAGAATCCTATTGGCTAGTATTTTGGTGAGAATTTTTGCATCTGTGTTCATCAAGGATATTGGTCTGTAGTTCTCTTTTTTGATGGGATCCTTGTCTGGTTTGGGGATCAAGGTGATGCTGGCCTCATAAAATGAGTTTGGAAGTTTTCCTTCCATTTCTATTTTTTGGAACAGTTTCAGGAGAATAGGAATTAGTTCTTCCTTAAATGTTTGGTAGAATTCCCCCGGGAAGCCGTCTGGCCCTGGGCTTTTGTTTATTTGGAGATTTTTGATGACTGTTTCAATCTCCTTACTGGTTATGGGTCTGTTCAGGCTTTCTATTTCTTCCTGGTTCAGTTGTGGTAGTTTATATGTCTCTAGGAATGCATCCATTTCTTCCAGATTGTCAAATTTGTTGGCGTAGAGTTGCTCATAGTATGTTCTTATAATTGTCTGTATTTCTTTGGTGTTAGTTGTGATCTCTCCTCTTTCATTCATGATTTTATTTATTTGGGTCCTTTCTCTTTTCTTTTTGATAAGTCTGGCCAGGGGTTTATCAATCTTATTAATTCTTTCAAAGAACCAGCTCCTAGTTTCATTGATTTGCTCTATTGTTTTTTTGGTTTCTATTTCATTGATTTCTGCTCTGATCTTTATGATTTCTCTTCTCCTGCTGGGTTTAGGGTTTCTTTCTTGTTCTTTCTCCAGCTCCTTTAGGTGTAGGGTTAGGTTGTGTACCTGAGACCTTTCTTGTTTCTTGAGAAAGGCTTGTACCGCTATATATTTTCCTCTCAGGACTGCCTTTGTTGTGTCCCACAGATTTTGAACCGTTGTATTTTCATTATCATTTGTTTCCATGAATTTTTTCAATTCTTCTTTAATTTCCTGGTTGACCCATTCATTCTTTAGAAGGATGCTGTTTAGTCTCCATGTATTTGGGTTCTTTCCAAATTTCCTCTTGTGATTGAGTTCTAGCTTCAGAGCATTGTGGTCTTTAAATATGCAGGGAATGATCCCAATCTTTTGATACCGGTTGAGACCTGATTTAGGACCGAGGATGTGATCTATTCTGGAGAATGTTCCATGGGCACTAGAGAAGAATGTGTATTCTGTTGCTTTGGGATGAAATGTTCTGAATAGATCTGTGATGTCCATCTGGTCCAGTGTGTCATTTAAGGCCTTTATTTCCTTGTTGATCTTTTGCTTGGATGATCTGTCCATTTCAGTGAGGGGAGTGTTAAAGTCCCCTACTATTATTGTATGATTGTTGATGTGTTTCTTTGATTTTGTTAATAATTGGTTTATATAATTGGCTGCTCCCACATTAGGGGCATAGATATTTTAAATTGTTAGATCTTCTTGTTGGACAGATGCTTTGAGTATGATATAGTGTCCTTCCTCATCTCTTATTATAGTCTTTGGCTTAAAATCTAATTGATCTGATATAATGATTGCCACTCTTGCTTTCTTCTGATGTCCATTAGCATGGTAAATTCTTTTCCACCCCCTCACTTTAAATCGGGAGGTGTCTTCGGGTTTCAAATGAGTTTCTTGTAGGCAACATATAGATGGGTTTTGTTTTTTTATCCATTCTGATACCCTGTGTCTTTTGATTGGGGCATTTAGCCCATTAACATTCAGGGTAACTATTGAGAGATATGAATTTAGTGTCATTGTATTGCCTGTAAGGTGACTGTTACTGTATATTGTCTCTGTTCCTTTCTGATCTACTACTTTTAGGCTCTCTCTTTGCTTAGAGGACCCCTTTCAATATTTCCTGTAGAGCTGGTTTGGTGTTTGCAAATTCTTTCAGTTTTTGTTTGTCCTGGAAGCTTTTAATCTCTCCTTCTATTTTCAATGATAGCCTAGCTGGATATAGTATTCTTGGCTGCATGTTTTTCTCGTTTAGTGCTCTGAATATATCATGCCAGCTCATTCTGGCCTGCCAGGTCTCTGTGGATAAGTCTGCTGCCAATCTAATATTTTTACCATTGTATGTTACAGACTTCGTTTCCCAGGCTGCTTTCAGGATTTTCTCTTTGTCACTAAGACTTGTAAATTTTACTATTAGGTGATGGGGTGTGGACCTATTCTTATTGATTTTGAGGGGGTTCTCTGAACCTCCTGGATTTTGATGCTTGTTCCCTTTGCCATATTGGGGAAATTCTCTCCAATAATTCTCTCCAATATACCTTCTGCTCCCCTCTCTCTTTCTTCTTCTTCTGGAATCCCAATTATTCTAATGTTGTTTCGTCTTATGGTGTCACTTATCTCTCGAATTCTCCCCTCGTGGTCCAGTAGCTGTTTGTCCCTCTTTTGCTCAGCTTCTTTATTCTCTGTCATTTGGTCTTCTATATCGCTAATTCTTTCTTCTGCCTCATTTATCCTAGCAGTGAGAGCCTCCATTTTTGATTGCACCTCATTAATAGCTTTTTTTGATTTCAACTTGGTTAGATTTTAGTTCTTTTATTTCTCCAGAAAGGGCTTTTATATCTCCCGAGAGGGTTTCTGTAATATCTTCCATGCCTTTTTGGAGCCCGGCTAGAACCTTGAGAATCGTCATTCTGAACTCTAGATCTGACATATTACCAATGTCTGTATTGATTAGGTCCCTAGCCTTTGGTACTGCCTCTCGTTCTTTTTTTTGTGGTGAATTTTTCCGCCTTGTCATTTTGTCCAGATAAAAGTATATGAAGGAGCAAGTAAAATATTAAAAGGGTGGCAACAACCCAAGGAAAATATGCTTTAACCAAATCAGAAGAGATCCCAAATCGTGAGGGGGGAGAAAGGGGATAAAAAAGAGGTTCAGAGGGTGGGTGCCTGGGTGGCTCAGTGGTTTAAAGCCACTGCCTTCGGCTCAGGTCATGAGCCCGGGTCCTGGGATCAAGCCCCGCATCGGGCTCTCTGCTCAGCAGGGAGCCTGCTTCCCTTCCTCTCTCTCTCTGCCTGCCACTCTGCCTACATGTGATCTCTGTCTGTCAAATAAATAAAATCTTTAAAAAAAATAAAAAAATAAAAATAAATAAATAAATAAATAAAGATGTTCAGAAAGAAAAAAATGAAACAATTAAAAGAAGAAAATGAATAAAGAAAAAATATAAAAAGGAAAAAATATATATATTAGATAAACTAGTTTAAAAATGTTAAAAAAGAAAAGGGTAAAAGTTAAAAAAAAATTAGCAGAAGAAGAAAAAAAAATTGAAAAAGAAAAAAAAATTAAATTAATTGCAAGGCTAAAGAATCATAGGGAGAAAGCCAAGAGTTCCCTGCTTTGCTTTCTCCTCCTCTGGAATTCCGCTGCTCTTCTTGGTATTGAAACTGCACTCCTTGGTAGGTGAACTTGGTCCTGGCTGGATTTCTTGTTGATCTTCTGGGGGAGGGGCCTGTTGTAGTGATTCTCAAGTGTCTTTGCCCCAGGTGGAGTTGCACCGCCCTTACCAGGGGCCCGGCTGAGTAATCCGCTCGGGTTCGCTTTCGGGAGCTTTTGTTCCCTGAGCGCTCTCCATAGAGTTCCGGAGGACTGGAATGAAGATGGTGGCTTCCCAGTCTCCGGCCCATAGGAGCTGAGAGCCTGGGGCCCCACTCCTCAGTGCGCCCTCAGAGAACAGCGCCCAATTATTCCCATCACCCTGGCCTCTGGCTGCGCTCTGAGCTGACCGAGCCTGCAACCGGTTCAAGGTAACCCTGAGCTGAGAGCTCACTCCTCGGCTCTGTCTCTGTAGCCAGCTTCCCCGTTCTAATACCTGTAAGCTCTGCGACACTCAGACATCCCCGATCCTTCTGTGACCCTGCGGGACCTGAGGCCACGCTGACCCCGCATGGGCTTCACCCCGGTTAAGCCTCTGGAGTGATGTCCCTCAGCGGAACAGACTTTTAAAAGTCCTGATTTTGTGCTCCGTTGCTCCGCCGCTTGCCGGGAGCCGGCCCCTCCCCCCGCGGTCTATCTTCCCGTCGCTTTGGATTCACTTCTGCGCCAGTCCTACCTTTCAGAAAGTGGTTGATTTTCTGTTTCTAGAATTGCTGTTCTTCTCTTTGATCTCCCATTGGATTTGTAGGTGTTTGCAATCTTTAGATAAGCTATCTAGCTGATCTCCCGCTACCTGAAGTAGTCTCAGCCTGCTACTTCTCCACCATCTTGACTCCTCTCCCGAGTTACTGAGATTTTAATGATTCCACACACCAAGAAAAATATTTCTGTCCTGTTTCTAGATAGAAATCATCAGGCTGGGAAAATGAAGGAAATCTTGTCTATGTGAGCTGAGAAGAGCCTTAAAATTGATCTAGTATAATGACAAATAATACTAATCAGGCCATGATTAAAAATTCCACTGTCAGGTTGTGCTGAAAATGTTCAATGAGGATCTCAGAATCCTGATTCCACCTTAGTGGTGAAAGGGAAGAAGGTTGAGGTACTCAATACTACTCTCAGATTCAAGCATAACACGGTGGTGACAGTTCTCCTAGTAATTCTTCTGCCCCACTGAAATTAAAAGGATTTCTTTACACTAAGAATTGAAAATTCTTCCATAGTAGCTCATGTTTATTCAGTGCAGGTACACTTGAGAGCTGTCCAAATAAGATCTATAATTTGCCTAAAAGTCATGGTCTTCACTCTTGAAAAGACTGTTGTATAATAACCTTATTTATTTATTTATTTATTTATTTGACAGCAAAAGAGAATAGCACAAGCAGGGGGAGCAGTAGAGGGAGAGGGAGAAGCAGACTCCCTGCCCAGTGGGGAGTCCCATGTGGGGGTTGATCCCTGGACCCTGGGATCATGAACTGAGCTGAAGGCAGATGTTTAACCATCTGAGTCACCCAGATGTCCCAATAATAAACTGTTTTTAATATAAATTCCCCTCCTGAAAAAAAGATGAGCACACACACATTCAGAGACACCCCCTTATTAAAAGATATCCATGTTTCACTGAAGTATGAGAAGTGGCAAAATTGCATTTTTATTTCTACTCCTACAGAGGAAATAGAAGACATGTAGGGACATTGGAGAGATGGAGGAGTCTCAAGCAGTAAGCAAAGAGAGTAGGATGAAGCAAATGGCCTAAGAAGAAAGACTGAGATTTAGACCAGAGAAGAGAGCAGAGAGAATTAGCCACAGAGAATTCACCAAGCCAGAAGCAAAGGGACATTTTGAGGAGCAAGGACCCCAGCATCCCTCCAATCTCTGTGGCTTCTGGTGAGGACTAGGCCTGGAGGGCAGCAGGGCCTTCGTGGGAAGGTCTCACCACTGCATTTCACTTCTTGGCATAAAGGAGGTGACCACTGTGGAAGCCTCCTTCTGAGCAGTTTTATCTCCTGTCTGAGGAGCTGGGACTGACCACTGCATATTTCTAACAGTGAGTCATCTGAAGACTTACTCTAAGTCTCTGTCCATAGTCATGCTTCCTCCCACCTATATTCCCCAGCTGGAATGTCTTTCTATGACACCCTTACATCACCCTATCGAATTCTTGCCCCACTTGTAAACCCAATTCAAAACCCATCACTTCACAAATTCCACAGGCATGTCCCTCTTTTCTAACATTCTATTGAGTTTAGAAGCAAAGAAGGAGATGGACATATTCAGATCACCTACCTTACACAAAGGACTTGTCGGCTGCTCTCCACTCTGTTCCAGTTATCTCTCATGGTGTAACAAACCATCCCCCAAGCATAATGACCCGAAACAACTGCCATAATTTATTAGGCTCATGAATGCAGTGTGCTCATGAAGCGCAGAGTGGGGACAGTTCTCTGTTCTTCTTATTTGGGGCCTTCATCAAAGTGATTTTCAGTTTGGGGATGACTCAATAACTGGAACAGTTTGAGGATCCACACCTAAGATGGCTTCTCCATTCCCATAACGGTTGCCCAAGTTGAGATGGTGAAAAACAACCAGGATTCAGCCAGAGAGGGCCTACATGTGACCACTCTAGTATGATGGCTTCAGGGTAGTTATCAGACTTTTTATATGGGAAGTCTGGGCACTTATGACCTCACTTTGGAGGTCAGATAGTATCACTTCTGTTATACTCTTTTGGCGCAAGCAAACTCAATCCATCCAAATTCATGGAGAGAGTACCTCGACCCCCCACATCTCAATAGGAGTAATGAAGAATTTGCAGATGTATTTTAATCCCACTACAGATAGACTGACACATTTAATTCTCACAGAAATGTTTAGAGAATATTAGTATTTATACTTAACAGATGACAAAAACCAAGCTTCAAAGAAGGTATGCCAATGAATTATTAGGTCACATGCCTGGAGAGTGATGTCCAAGTTTGTCTAATTTCAGTGCCATTGATAATTTCATTTAGACTTTCTGCCACCCTTGAGTCATCATCACATTGGCATTGCCCTAATTCTAAACTCTTTGAGAGCAAATATTCTATCATTTTCTTATTGCATACACATGGCCTAAATACCTAAGTCAATAGTGAGACTTGTCATTAATATTAGCCAAGTGATTTTCAATCATTTCCCCTGCCAAAAGCATTGTATCTTTCATCTTGCTTTCCTTCCTTATGTTGCATAGGTAAATAAAGTTGACTGACACCAAGGCTACTGCCTCTCCAAGAAAAGAGGGAAAGTATGGCAGAAAGTCAAGTACACAAAAACAGAAGTTGTTTTTTTTTTTTCTGTCAAAGAAAACAGTGTAAGATGCACCATTCATTAATCCAGCAAATATTTATGGAACACGGCTATTGCCAGACACTGTTCCAGGCAATGAAGATAACTGATTGACTAAAGCCCCTGCCCTCATGGACTCACACTCTAGGGGCTGAGTCAGACAAATCAATAAAAATAAAATATGTCAGGTAATGGTAAGTACATAAAGAAAAATCATGGGGAGCAAGAGTAAAGTAACATGGTACTGTTTTAGATAACATGTCAGAGAATACAATTTGAAAAGTTGACCAAGGAAATCTCATTGAAGGGTAGGATCTAGTTTTCCTCTCCTTAAAATTGGGCTGGCTCTGTAATTGTTTGGACTAAAAGAATGTAATGAAAGTGACGCTTTCAGGTCCTGACGTTGTCAGGACCAAAGCGTTGAGAAGCTGGCAGCTTCTATTTCTGGTATCTTAGAACACTCATTTGTGTAATCCAGCCACCATACTGTGGAAGGCTTCAAGGAAAGGCACTTTTGAAGAGGAAGCGAGGCCCCTAGATGAGAGCTCTGTATAAGCTCATAGCCAAGAGCCAGCACCAACTTAACAGTTATATCAGTGAACCATCTTGAAAGAAGGTCCCCTAGCTTCAGTCAAGCTGCCCTAGGTGACAATGCAAGGAGTAGAGCCAAGCCATTAGGCTGAGCAATTCTGAATTCCTGACTCACAAAATTGTAAGCAAACATTTTAGTACAGTTTGTTAGGTAACAATTAATGACTAGAACACAGAATGAGAAAGGAGGCAGGAGGACCAATGAAGGAGCTTCCGCAATAATCCAGGTTGTTGTCAGTGGGAGGCTAAAAACTATTCGGGGTAAGGACATGTTTTTACACAGAAGGAATTACTATTTTCGATGGCCTAAAATCTTGGGCCCAGAGTGAAAACTCTATGATCCAAAATTAATGGTAATGGGTTACATTATTAAGTGTTTTACTAAACGTCAGGTATTGTTCTGAAAGCCTTCAATATGATTTACCTGTTTTAAGCCTCATGACAACCTATGAAGTGGGTACCACTATTACCCTCAATCACATATGAGGAAACTGAGGAATGGAGGAGCTAATTAACTCTCTGAAGTTTCTTATTTGGGGAAGAGTTGTTCCTGGTAAGTTGAATACAGGTTGGCTGTCTCCATAAACTGTGGTCTTAGCCAATCGTAACCTCTGTGTTATACAACATACACTACAATCTGAGTTATTCCAGTAACTAGCTCTCTGACCTTTGACAAGTTACTTGACCTTCCTGGGACTCAGTTTTGTGATCTGTAAACTGCAGAGACTAAAGAAGATGATCTATAATCTCTGAAAACTGTAACATCCTGTGATTCTAGATGCCAGAATTCCTAGAATTGAGCCTGTTTGTTTCTGGAATTCAGAATGAATAACCTCAAGTGCAGTCACAAGAAATAAGAGACAGAAGGTTTATTGTAGACACTAGAGATACTCCAGGACCCATCCCCTCAAGACAAGAGCATGTACCTAGAGCCAATTGCAGCTTGTCTCCCTCCCTTCTTTCCTTCTGGTTCTGTAGCCCAGTGTGACAGCAAGATGACCCACAGTTCAGCATCCCTCCTTGCCCAGTTAAAACAATGCTGTTAAGGGGCTCCTGGGGGGCTCAGTGGGTTAAAGCCTCTGCCTTCGGGTCAGGTCATGATCCCAGGGTTCTGGGATCAAGCCCTGCATTGGGCTCTCTGCTCAGCAGGGAGCCTGCTTCCCTTCCTCTCTCTCTGCCTGCTTCTCTGCCTACTTGTGACCTCTCTCTCTGTGTCATATAAATAAATAAAGTCTTTTTAAAAAATTAAGTTAACACAATGCTTAAAAAAAAAAAAATAAACTGCAAGTTGTCTGGGACCCAAAGACCAGACCAGCTCATCATGGATGTCCTTTTAGGAATTACCCCATTTCATGCAGAATGAATATTTTAGTGGGGAATAGAAAGGTCCTAAGCCCTCCCTACCCAGTCCCACTCACAAACCAAGAGAAAAGTTGCTAATATCATTGGACAAATTTCAGGTTGCTGACAAAACCACACTGGATAGGGCTATTGTATAGTAAAAGATCCCATTGAAGGAATCACTTTTTTCTCCTTCCAGCTTCTATGCCTATAGGTAGTTGAGACCTGAGCTGATTTGGTCAGGTGCTCTGGTCTCTGTCATCATCATGTTACACAGCTAGCTTAGTGAGCTGAGCCAGATCTCCCCAGGAACTTGGCCATCTTGCTGTCTGTCACCCTGTTTCCATGTGGCTAAGTGGCCAGGTAAGTAAGTCAGAATCTATCTTAGACCCATGTTATGCTTTGCCATTTACCCCATGAGGTAGCTTTTACTAAATGGGCCAAGACTAAATGGGAACTGGTTTTTTGGATGCTTTTCCTCCTAGTCACTGAACTGCAGCATTCTCATTCCTCTGGTCAAGATCCTAGCTGGCAGTGGTGGAGTCATGGTTCAGTGGCTGGAATCTCTATACATCCTGAAAGAGAAATACTGCTCACAACCACCTCTGGAACTGGTCACCAGCCCATATTTTTCCCACAACTGTATATGTCTGGGCTTGGAAACATTGTCACTCTGATCTGTCTCTATTACCCATGCCCTCATTCTACTCTAGAAGGCATCAAAGAATAAATCTAGATATTCTTATATTTTTTGTCTCTTGGAGCATTTTGAATTCATCACTGTGCCCTTCTTGAATAATCACCCCAAAATACCACCAAGTCTTCTCTTCAGAAAAGCTAAACTTCCCAATTTGACTGAATGCCTTCTCATGGGACATGGTTCCAGACCCCATGCCATTTTTTTCCCCACTCACCTCTGGATGTACTCCACATTGTCAAGTTCTTGTTTAGGTAGAGAGTGAACTTTCACAAGGGAACACAATTCCAGATATGCTGTGGTCATCAAAGAGTATAACAGAACCTTCCCATTTGTTTATATGAATTCTAACATCTCTTCAGTGTGGTCCATGATTGTGTTGAATTTTTAGCAGCTATATGACACTGGCAGCTCCCTATCTGCAGGTAGCTAAGGACTTGGGTTTAAAAGGGAAAATTTAAGAAAATTACTATGCCCCTGACATCTTCCTTCTCTGAACCTATACACTTTCCTGGTTCTAGAAGCCAATTTCAGAGGTTTCAGGTATGAAGGCATTAGCCCTTCTTGAGAAACATACAGTAGCTGGCTAGAATGGGAATCCAGCTACAGTGCGTGGTAAAACTACTGAAGGGGCAGGAATGGGCCTCGAGAAGTAAAGCAAATGGAGCATTAACAAAAGCTTCTAGGGGAGGAGTCAAGATGGCGGAGAAGTAGCAGGCTGAGAAGTAGCAGGCTGAGACTACTTCAGGTAGCGGGAGAGCAGCTAGATAGCTTATCTAAAGATTGCAAACACCTACAAATCCAACGGGAGATCGAAGAGAAGAAGAACAGCAATTCTAGAAACAGAAAATCAACCACTTTCTGAAAGGTAGGACTGGCAGAGAAGTGAATCCAAAGCGACGGGAAGATAGACCGCGGGGGGAGGGGCCGGCTCCCGGCAAGCGGCGGAGCAATGGAGCGCAAAATCAGGACTCTTAAAAGTCTGTTCCACTGAGGGACATCGCTCCAGAGGCTTAACCGGGGTGAAGCCCACGCGGGGTCAGCGTGGCCTCGGGTCCCGCAGGGTCACAGAAGGATCGGGGATGTCTGAGTGTCGCAGA
>NW_022632389.1:0-11980 GCF_010015895.1 Lontra canadensis | reverse complement strand
GATATCACCCCACACCAATTAAATGGCAAAATTTAACAAAACAGGAAACAAGCGTTGGCTAGGATATGAAGAAAGATGAGCCTTCTTACACGGTTTATGAGAATGCAAGCTGGTGCAGCCACTATGGGAAACAGATGGGGGTTCCTCGGGATATTAAAAATAGAGCTACATTATGACCCAGAGATTGCACTACTGGGTATGTAACCTGAAGATACAGATGTAGTGAAAAGAAGAGGCACCTGCACCCCGATGCTCATAGCAGTAATGTCCACAGTGACCAAACTGTGGAAGGAGTTGGGACGCTCTTCAATGGCTGAAGTGATAAAGAAGATGTTGTTCATATATACAATGGAATACTACTCAGCCATCAGAAAGGATGACTATCTACCATCTCCATCAACATGGTTGGAATTGGAGGTGAAGTAAGTGAAGTAAGTCAGGCAGAGAAAGACAATGATCACATGGCTTCACTCATATGTGGCATATAGGGAATAGTGCAGAGGACAATAGGGGAAGGGAGGGAAAACTCAGCGGGAAGAAATCAGAGAGGGAGACAAACCATATGAGACTCTTGATTCTGGGAAACAAACTGAGGATTGCAGAAAAGGAGGTGGGTGGGGGATTGGTAACTGGGTGATGGGAATTAAAGAGGGCACATGATATGGTGAGCACTGGGTGCTTTATTCAACTAATAAATCACTGAACATTATATCAAACACTAATGATGTTTAATGATGGTTAATTGAATTAAAAAATAAAATGTTTAGATATATTCCTGGAAAAAAATAAACCACTATGTTTGTAGTAATTTGTTACAGCAGCAAGAGGGAATTAATACACCCTGTTTCCTCTTCTGTAAGAGTAGTAACAGATTATTTTTCCTGTCTTGCCTGTGTCATACCAGAGATACCTATGTGAAAGTGCTTGGTGCTTGTAAACTTCAGTTCACATGCAAAGTCCTGTTATTAATGAAGTAGTGGTTTGTTGGGGTTCCCTGTAGCCACAGGGAAGAGCAAGATGCTAAGGACCAGCACTGGAGAGGAGCAGAAGGCTCCTACCGCGAAGGACACAAACATGAAGAAGATAGGTGTGGTGGAGAGTTGTTGGATGTTTGGCTGTCTGCCTTCCGCTCCCCTGGATTTTGAAGCATCTGGCTTCTTCTTTGGTGGGATTGCTGGTCAAGGTTCTCTGGCTGCATAGGAATAAACTCATAGCCTGAGAATCTTGACTTTGAATGGAGTTATTCAAGGATTCAAGAAGCAGTTGGAGTCATTATACTTCTGGCACCCTGGTAAGGCTCTGGGCTCTTTGGGTTCTTTGGGGTTTCTAATTTTCTTGAACAAACCCATGTGTAAATCTCTAGGCTCTCTTTGTGTGTGTGTGTGTGTCTGATTAAAGCACTTGCGTACTATCCTCCATCTCAGGGGTCCTCTGAGGATCCTAAGCCATTGAAACAAATACTGTCAATGAGGACTGGGCGAATTTGGGGTCACAGATGGGCATCACTCCTGCCAGAAGTCAGCAGATAACTGACATGCTAGGAATGCTATCATTATGGCAGGATGATAGGCAGGATGACTGTGAACTTCTCAGCCCCAGGATTCAGGCTGTTTTACATGACTCCACTGTTTTATTTTGCTCTAGACACAACTTTCTTCCTTTTTCCCACTTCCCTTATCCATCAAAATAGGTGATAGCCAAACCTAGATCAATGGTTTGCAAACTGTTTTTGCCTAAACAAATAATTCCCTAGAAATTCTCAGGATTAGAAGGAGTGAGGGAATGGGTAAGCAGGAGGGCCCACTTTTAAACATCAAAGTTCTACAACCCACAGGTTTCCTTAAAACATCATCCAGTACAGGCATTATAAGGCCAAGCTCCAACTCACCTGAAACTGTCCCAGAAGGTGTTCATTTGCCTGTTTTTTTTTTTCCCCACCAAAAACACTTGGAATAATGGCTTTGTAAGGCTTTAAAATACCTCCTTTGCATAAGGATTTTCTCTCCCATAATCATTTGTTTCAAAATGTGTTTGAAATCATTTGGAAGAGGGGGATGGATGGCCAATCAGTGATGACTATCACTTCCTGAATTTGGCTCAAATAACCCGCTGCCCAGGAGAGGTTCTTTTTTTTTTTTTTTAAAGATTTTATTTATTTATTTGACAGAGAGAGATCAGAAGTAGGTAGAGAGGCAGGCAGAGAGAGTGGGGGAAGCAGGCTCCCTGCTGAGCAGAGAGCCTGATGCAGGGCTAGATCCCAGGACCTGGGACCATGACCTGAGCCAAAGGCAGAGGCTTAACCCACTGAGCCACTCAGGCAGCCACCCTCTCCCCAGGAGAGGTTCTTGACTAACCTCCCTCATCAACGGGCACTGGTCCACCACATGGTAGTACCAGGCATAATCGGCCCCCATAGGTCCTAACGCTTTTGATTTACAAATGACCTGCCCATACATTGTCACATTTAGTACTAACACAGGCCACTGAATTACGGTGATTTTACAGGTGATCATGTGGATACTCAAAGAGGCAGTGGACCTTTCCCAGGACTTCACAGCTGGATATTCGGAGATCCGGAGTTCACATTTGGGCCTTCTGGGTCTCAGCCTAGTGCTCTTCTTGCTACACCAGGCTGCTTAGGAACACCACTTATTTGGGTACAATAAGTCAAGTTCAGAAGAGAGGTCTTAGAAAGAAGTGACTTGAAAGTTACTGGAAGAGGGTCTTAGGGAAGAAGAGGGCTCAGACAAGTCTCTGACCATACCAAGGCTTAAGAGTGTGCTAGGCGAAGAGGAACCAGTGATAAGGTTGGGAAACTGTGGCCTTAGAGGTAGAAGGAAGAACGTGGGATGCCCTAGAAGCCAAGAGAAGGATACATACCAAGAGGGGGCTGTGGCCAATGGAGCAAAGGCTGTTGGAACGGAACATGAGTACTGAATGCAGGAGAAAAAGATGATTTCTGAAAAAACCGATAGTTTGATTAAGATTTCCTTTTTAAAAAACGTGGATGACCCATGTATATATCTCTTCTGGTAAAGATGAGTTTTGTGGTTCATAATGAGACACTGGTAGTGGGAGTGGGAGGAGGGTAATGCAGTTCTGCTGGGTCCTGTCTTCAGCAGCAAAGTTCAGAACTACATGTTCATAACAGCAATGTCCACAATAGCCAAACTGTGGAAAGAGCCAACTTGCCCTTCAACAGACAAATGGATAAAGATGTGGTCCGTACATACAAAGGAATATTACTAGGCCATCAGAGAGGATGAATACCCAGCTTTTACATCAACTTGGATAGGACTGGAGGAGATTATGCTGAATGAAATAAGTCAAGCAGAGAAAGTCAATTACTTGTGGAACATAAGGAATAACATGGAGGACATTAGGAGAAGGAAAGGAAAAGTGAATTGGGGGAAATTGGAGGGGGAGATGAAGCATGAGAGACTGTGGACTCTGAGAAACAAACTGAGGGTTTTAGAAGGAAGGCGGATGGGGGGACGGGTGAGCCTGGTGGTGCGTGTTAAGGAGGGCACATATTGCCTGGAGCACTGGGTGTCGTACATAAACAATGAATCTTGGAACACTGCATCAAAAACTAATGGTGTATTTTATGGTGACTAACATAACACAATAAAAAAAAAGAGTCTCTCTCTCACTCTCCTTTGGCTCCTCCCCCCAAATTATCTTCTAGTTGAGCTATTCTATTGTTTTTACCTTGTTTTGCTTCACCAAAACAGTGGTATTGACCATTTGCATTTTTGTTGTGTTACATAGCAACAGCTTTTAGATGAGATGGTAATACCATCTGTGTGTGAAACTAAGGAAATCACTAGAAGGCCTTTTGGTACTTTAAATGGGAAGACAGAAAGAGGCAGGGAAGAGGATGGGTAGTGAAGGAGGAGAGGGAGGGAGGGAGAGGAGAGAGCTGGAGAAACTTACCAGGGAAAGGTGGAATGGATGCTGGACAGGCAATTAACACATATCCACCACCAACATGCTCATCATAAAACATAGAAAGGGAAATTTCCCTACAACTTCACCCACCTCCTTCTAGACATAGGATAATCACTGTCAACAGTTTTACTACATTCCTCCAGACGTTCTGTATGCCTATATAAGTATATGAATGATAGGAAGTTGCTTTTTTTTTAAGATTTTATTTATTTATTTGACACAGAGAGACACAGTGAGAGAAGGAACATAAGCAGGACAGTGGCAGAGGGAGAAGCGGGTTTCCTGCCGAGCGGGGAGCCCAATGCAGGGCTCGATCCGAGGCCACTGGGATCACGACCCAAGCTGAAGGCAGATGCTTAACCGACTGAGCCACTCAGGCACCCCTGATAGGGAATATTTTTAAGTGAGATCATTTATGTATGTTGTTATGCAATTTTTTGTGGAGCCTCATATATCTCGGTTATTTTAATACTTTATTGGTATAGTTATACTCTATCTTATTTAATGTCTGTATAGTATTCTGAAGAATGAATGTAGTCTAATGTATTTAAGCAGGGCTGGGCACAGTTTGGAATAATGTAGATGAGTGATTCAAATCCAGTGCAGGCTTGGGAAGAGCCGCCTACGCCCCTCAGCTGGGAAAATGCCAGTATTGTCACATCAGGGGAAGGACAAGTCTCAGCTCACATCTTCCAGGCCACGGTTTGCTGCCTTCTGACAAATCAAACTCCACAGAGGTGTCAGTGAAATTTCATTACCAGAGGTGTGTTAATGAGCAGCCGGGGCTGCTACTGTTGCAGAGCTCAAAAAAATTACAAAGATGTCATCAGCAGAAACTTAAGTCCCTTTCACGGATATCATCCCCTGTAAGAGGTCTAAAATGATGGAAATGTTATGATTGTAATTCCTGTGCTAATAGCAGAACAATAAAAGGAAAAAGAAATCATCCACCAAAGATTCTTGCAACTCCCAATGGTGCTGGAAGAACACTGTGGCCTTATCCATGTGAAAAGCTACTGCTCAAAATCAAATGGCATAGTTTGCTGAGAGAGAAATAAAAAATCAGTTATCAGTGTGGTCCCAGCCTTGTCTGTGATTTTCACAGAGAACCAGATCTTTTAATTAAGGGAGGGAAGATGGTGAGAGGTAGGGCAAACAGTGGTAAACAAAGATCCAAAACTATTGCATTTGTTTGCCACATGTGTGCATTCATAGTGCAGCAGAAACAATGTGTACAGACTGAAGGGATCGTAAAATGGAAACAAACAAGAGAGACTATCTTTGGAGATGAGGCAGTAACCAAGCTGTCTTGATGGGCCTTTTAGTTATTTGGCTAAATGCATAAATACATTTCTAATTTGTGGTCCTTCCCCCCCTTTTCTAAGTAGCCCCCTCACAACTATGTCAGGGCCAAAGGGAAGCTGAAGGTCATCCAGAGCAGGGCTTCTCAGCATCAGCACTGTTGGTAGTTTGGACCAGGGAATTCTTTGTTATAGTGCTGTTTTGTGCACTGTAGGATGCTTAGCTGCACCCCTGGCTTCTACATACTAGATGCAGTAGCATTTTCCCCATTGTGACAAGCATAAAAACCTGTAGATGTTGCCAAAGTTCCTCTGGGGGCAGGGGGCAGGGGCAAGACAACCACAGTTAAGGTCCAGGGAAACTGTTCTGAATGCAAAGTTTGGGATGGCCCATCACATAGACCTATGTTCTGGGTTAGAGGGATGAAAGCTCCCCATCACTCTCTCCTCTGGTCACCTGGTGCCACCATATTCCAACTTATCCCATCCAAAGAACCTCAAAGAGCAGAAACTGACCCACAAAAGCATCCATTCACAGAAGTCCAGTTGTGTGGAGGTCATTGTGGCATTTGGCTGAGATATAGAATCTCCAAATGCTGGAATCCTTTCTGGCATAGTCCCTGCTCCACGGGTCCCTGAGAGCTTAGAGGACATACCAAATAAGCTCCTTAGATGGGGTTTTGGCTCCAATCTCAAAGTTGTCCCCTTGTGGTCTAGGCAGGACTACTGGGAGGCTTCTTTTACCAAATGTAGCCCTATTCTGGCTTTTTCCCTCTTTCTGCGCCCAGGCCCTTTGACTATTCAAAGGTGAAGACATACGGTTCCACATAGAAGCAAAGAGAGACACTGTGCTCTGAAGAGGCAACTGCACTCTTTAGATGTTTAGAGCCACAATGTTCACAATAGCCAAACAATAGAAAGATCCCAGATGTCCATCGATGGATGAATGGATAAAGGAAAAGTGGTATAGATGGAATACTACTCAGGCATTAAAAACAAAATATGAAATCTTGCCATTTGGAACAATGTGGATGGAACTAGAATGTATTATGCCAAGAGAAATAAGTCAATCAGAGCGAGACATTTATCTTATGATCTCATTCATATGTGGAATTGAAGAAACAAAACAATGGATCAGAGGGGAATAGAGGAAAAAATAAAACAAGACAAAAGCAGAGAGGGATATAAACTATAAGAGTCTCCTAACCATTGGAAACAAACTAACGGTTGGTGGAGGGAACGTGGGTGGGGAGATGGGGTAACAGGATAACTGGGTGATGGCCATTAAGGAGGGTGCATGATGTAATGAGCTCTGGGTAATATAAAAGACTGATGAATCACTAACCTCTAATTCTGAAACTGATAATACATTATATATTAATTAATTGAATTTATATTAAAGGGGGGGAGACAAAATGATTTTATTTATTTATTTGAGAGAGTGAGAGAGACCATGAGCTGGAGGCAGGGGGAGAGAGAGAGGGAGAAATAGATTCCCTGCTGAGCAGGGAGCCGGATGTGGGCCTGGAACTCAGGATCCTGGGATCATGTCCTGAGCCAAAGGCAGAGGCTTAACTGACTGAGCAACCCAGGTGCCCCTGGCTTATAGTTTCTCCTGAGAAATTTGGTGATAGACTTCTAGGGTTTCCTTTGCATATAAGAAGTTATTTTTTCCTTGCTGCTTTCAAGATTCCTTCTTTATTTTTAACTTTCATCATATTGATTAAAATGTGTCTTGGTGTGGACCTTTTATTTTACTTTTTTTTAAAGATTCGTTTTATTTTGTTTTGTTTTATTTGTCAGAGAAAGAGAGGAAGAGCACAAGCAGAGGAAGCAGCAGGCAGAGGGACAAACAGGCTCTCTGCTGAGCAAGGAGCCCAATGCGGGACTCACTCCCAGGACCCCTGGATCATGACCTGAGCTGCAGACAGACGCTTAACCGACTGAGCCATGCAGGCGTCCCTGGGTTCCTTTTATTTGGACTCTGGACTTCCAGTCCCTGGATGTCTGTTTCCTCCTCAGATTAGAGAAATTTGAATCCATTACTACTTCAGATAAGTTTGCTAGCCCTTTCTCTCTTTTTTCCTCTTTGGACTCCATATAATGAATGTTATTCTGTTTGATGTTGTCCCAAAGTTATCTTAAGGAATCTTCACTTTTTAATTTTTTTTCTATTTTTCTGCTCTATCTGGGTGATTTTTATTGCCCTGTCTTCTACCTTGAAGATCTACTTATTCTTCTGCTCCAGCCATTCTTCTACTGAAACCCTGAAGTGGTTTCCCCCCGCCCCCCGCCCCGTTAGTTATTGTATTCTTCAGCTATGTAAGTACTGTCTGGTACTTTCTTAATTTTCTATCCTTTTATTGAAGATCTCACTGCATTCACCCATTCTCCTAAGTTTGATGAGCATCCTTATGACCACCATTTTGAATTCTTTGCCAGGTATATTGCTCATCTCCGTTTCATTATTTTTTTTTTCTGAGGTTTTGCCTTGTTCTTTCTCTTTTTAATTTAAATTATATTAGCCAACATATATGACATCATTACTTTCAGATGTAGAGTTCAATACTTCATCAGTGGCATGAACACCAAGTGCTCATCACTTCACGTGCCCTCCTTAATGTCCATCACCCAGTTACCCCATCTTCCACCCACCTCCCTTCCAAAACCTTTACTTTGTTTTCTATGATTAAGAGTCTCTCATGGCTTATCTCCCTCTCTGATTACTTCCCATTCCATTTTCCCTCCCCTCCCTTATGATCCTCTGCACTGTTTTTTATATTCCTGACCCAAGCGAAACCATATGATAATTGTCTCTTTCTGATTGACTTATTTTGCTCAGCATAATACCTTCCAGTTCCATTCATGTCAACACAAATGCTAAGTATTCATCCTTTCTGATGGGTAAGTAATATAGGAATATTACTTACCCATCAGAAAGGATGAATATATACATACCTATATATATATATCTATCTCACATCTTATTTACCCACTCATCTGTTGGAGAACATCTTGGCTTTTTCCATAGTTTGGCTATCGTGGACATTGCTGCTATGAATATTGGGGTGCATGTGCCCTTTTGGATCAACACATTTGTATCTTTGGGGTGAACACCTAGTAGTGCAATTGCTGGGTCATTGGGTAGCCTATTTTCATACATTTGAGAAACCTTCATACCGTTTTCCAGAGTGCCTATACCAGCTCACATTCCCACCGGCAGTGTAAGAGTGTTCCCCTTTCTCTGCATCTTCACCAACATCTGTTTTGACTGATGTGAGGTGGTATCTCTTGTGGTTTTGATTTGTATTTCTGTAATGCCAAGTGATATTGAGCATTTTTTCATGTGTCTGTTAGCCATTTATAAGTCTTCTTTGGAAAAATGTCTGTTCTTGTCTTCTTCCCATTTCTTAATTGGATTATTTGTTCTTTGAGTGTTAAGTTTGATAAATGCTTCATAGATTTTGGATACTAGCCCTTTATCTGATAAGACATTTGCCAATATCTTCTTGCATTTTGCCAATTGTCTTTTGGTTTTGCTGACTGTTTCCTTTGCTGTGAAAAAGCTTTGTATCTTGACAAAGTCCCAATAGTTCATTTTTGCCTTTGTTTCCCTTGCCTTTGGAGACGTGTCTAGCAAGAAGCTGCTGCAGCCAAGGTTGAAGAGGCTGCTGCCTGTGTTCTCCTCTAGGATTACAAGGGATTCTTGTCTCACAATTAGGTCTTTCATCCGTTTTGAGTCTATTTTTGTGTATGGTGTGAGTAAAGGGTCCAGTTTCATTCTTCTACATGTGGCTGTCCAGTTTTCCCAACACCATTTGTTAAAGAGACCGTCTTTTTTCCATTGAATAATCTTTCCCGCTTTGTTGAAGATGAGTTGACCATACGGTTGAAGGCCCAAGTCTGAGTTTTTTTAATTAATTAATTAAATTAATTAAATTTATTTATTTATTTATTTATTTATTTATTTAAACATATAATGTATTTTTATCCCCAGGGGTACAGGTCTGTGAATCACCAGGTCTACACATTTCACAGCACTCATCATAGTACATACCCTCCCCAATGTCCATATCCCCACCATCCTCTCCCGTCCCCCCTCCCCCCAGCAACCCTCAGTCTGTTTTTTGAGATTGAGTCTTTTATGGGTTTTCTCCCTCCCGATCCCATCTTCTTTCATTTTTTCTTTTCCTATCCCCCAAACCCCCCACATTGCATCTCCACTTCCTCATATCAGGGAGATCATATGATAGTTGTCTTTCTCCAATTGCAAGTCTGAGTTTTTATTCTATTCTGTTGATCTAAGTGTCTGCCTTTGTGTCAGTACCATACTGTCTTGATTACAGCTTTGCAATAGAGCTTTAAGTCTGGAAATGTGGTGCCACCAGGTTCGGCTTTCTTTTCCCACATTCCTTTTGGCTATTTTGTTTTGTTTTGTTTTGTTTTGTTTTTGGTTCCGTACAAATTTTAGGATTACTTGTTCCAGCTTCTGTGAGAAAAGCCGATGGTATTTTGATAGGGATTGCATTGAATGTATAAATATCTCTGGGTACCATAGACCTTTAAAAAATATTTGTTCTTCCAATCCATGAGGTTGAAACTCTTTTTTTTTTTCCATTTCTTTGTGTCTTCCTCAATTTCTTTCATGAGTGTCCTATAGCTTTCTGAGAACAGATCCTCTACCTCTTTGGTTAGGCTTATCCCTAGGTATCTTATGGGTTTGGGTGCAATTGTAAATGGGATCGATGTCTTCATTTCTCTCTGTCTCACTGTTACTGTATAGGCATGCAGCTGACTTCCATGCACTGATTTTTATATCCTGCCACTTTACTGAATTCCTGTATGAGTTCTAGCAATTTTGGGGTAGACTCTTTGAGTGTTCCACATAAAGTACTATGTCATCTGTGAAGAGTGAGAGTGAGAGATTGACTGCATCTTTGCTGATTCAGATGCCTTTTATTTCTTTTTGTTGTCTGATTGCTGAGCCTAGGACTTCTAACAGTATTTTGAGCAATAGCGGTGAGAGTGGGCATCTCTGTCGTGTTCATCCCTGTCAAATGCTCTCAGTTTTTCCCCCATTGAGAATGATATTCACCGTGGGCTTTTGTTGATGGCTTTTTCTGATATTGAGTTATGCTCCCTCTATCCCTACACTGTGGAAAGTTTTGGTTTTTGTTTTTGTTTTTTCTTTCTTTTTTATTTTTCCTCACCATAGCACATACCCTCACCAATGTCCACCACCCAGCCACCCCATCCCTTCCTACCCCTTCCCTCCAGCAACCCTCAGTTTCTTTCCTGATATTAAGAGTCTCTTATGGTTTGTCTCTGTCTCTCGTTTCATCTTGTTTCATGTTCCCCTCCCTTCCTCTATGATCCTCTGTCCCGTTTCTCAAATTCCTCATATCAGTGAGATCATATGATAATTGTCTTTCTCTGATTGACTTATTTCACTTAGCATAATACCCTCTAGTTCCATCCTCATCATTGCAAATGGCAAGATTTCTATTTTTGATGGCTACATAGTATTCCATTGTGTGTATGTATATATGTGTGTGTGTGTGTGTGTGTGTGTGTATATATATATATATATATATATATATATATACACTCCACATCTTTATCCATTCATCTGTTGATGGACATCTAGGCTCTTTCCATAGGTTGGCTATTGTGGACATTGCTGCTACCAACATTTGGGTGCACATGCCCCTTTGGATCACTACATTTGTGTCTTTAGGGTAGATACCCAGTAGTGCAATGGCTGGGTCGTAGGGTAGCTCTATTTTCAACTTCTTGAGGAACCTCCATACTGTTTTCCAGAGTGGCTGCACCAGCCTGCATTCCCACCAACAGACACTGTAGAGAGTTTTAATCAAGAAAAAGATGCTGTACTTTGTCAAATGCTTTTACTGCATCTATTGAGAGGATCATATGGTTCTTGTCCTTTCTTTTATTAATGTGATGTGTCATGTTCGTTGATTCGTGAATGTTGAGCCCCCCCGGAATAAATCCCACTTCATCATGGTGAATAATCCTTTTGATGTACTGTTGGATCCTATTGGCTAGTGTCTTGGTGAGAATCTTGGCATGCATAGTCATCAAGGATATTGGTCTGAAATTCCCTTTTTTGATGGGGTCTTTGCCTGGTGTTGGGATAAAGGTAATGTTGGCCTCATAGGAAGAGTTTGGAAGTTTTCCTTCCACTTCTGTTTTTTGACACAGTCTCAGTAGAATAGGTATTATTTCTTCTTTAACTGTTTGGTAGAATTCCGCTGGGAAGCCATCCAGCCCTGGACTCCTGTTTGTTGGGAGATTCTGATTACTACTTCAATTTCCTTGCTGGTTATGGGTCTGTTCAGGTTTTCTACCTCTTCCTCTTTCAGTTTTGGTAGTTTGTAAGTTTCTAGAAATGCATCCATTTCTTCCCGACTGCCTAATCTGTTGGTATATAGTCACTCGTAATATGTTCTTACAGTTGTTTGTATTTCCTTGGTGTTGGTCATGATCTCCCCTCTTACAGTCATGATTTTATTAATTTGGGTCCTTTCTCTTTTCTTTTGGATAAGTTTGGCTAGGGGTTTGTTGATCTTATTAATTCTCTCAAAGAACCAGCATCTAGTTTCATTGATCTGTTCTACTCTTCTTTTGTTTTCTATTTCATTGATTTCTGCTCTAATCTTTATCATTTCTCATCTCCTGCTGGGTTTCAGCTTTATTTGCTGTTCTTT
>NW_022632388.1:0-11989 GCF_010015895.1 Lontra canadensis | reverse complement strand
CAGATATGGGCTCACCAAAGGGCTGAGTTGAGGGCGGGACACAGTAGCATCCTCAGGCCCTTGGTTTTTGGCCTGGAAGGGCAAAGAGGGCATGAATGTCCTCAGGGTGCCTCCTGGTTTCTAGGTGTCTGAGGCTATTGGATAGCACGGCATGAAACGGTGTGTTCCTGGCTGCAAGGCTGAGTCCTTCTGACTATGTCATGCTCCCATTCATGGGAGGAACTGCTTATCAGGCCTCTGGGGTTCAGAGCCTGAACACCTAACCTAGGGGTGTGGTTTGGCTCTGGGAGAATGGCAGACCTAATTTGTTAGGGCAGAGACAGGCTCTCCACAGGGCTCACTTGAGGTTATAGCTCTGGCGGCCCATCAGGCTACAGAATTGTGGCGTGGGTGTCCTGGGAAGTTGTGGGTTGCTTTAAGGGGCAAGTAGGACTCTGCCGCCACGAGGGTCCAGCACAGGGACGAATGGCACAGTTTCCTCGTTGGGGGCACCCAGAGTCCTGCATTGTGTATCAGGAGTCCCCAAACTGGAGGGCCACTAGGCCAGGCCACTGGGGACCGAAGTCTGAATAAGCATAACCCAAACCTAGGGTGAGGGTTAGGCCGACGGGGCATGGCAGGCCCGATCTGCCCTCATTGAGGGGTCCTCTCCCTTCGGCTGAGTTGAGGGCTTATGTCTGCAGGATCGTCAGACTCCTGGTTCGTGGAAATGGTGGGTCCCTAACATAGCTGTGGCCCAAGGGATGCCTGCAGGTTTCTCCTGCTGGGCGGTTTAAGCTCACTTCTAAAGGGTATGCTTTCCTGTTAGGTTCAAGTGCAATTGTTCGCTGCAGCTCAAGGCTACCCCATCTGCAGAGTTTGGGAACCAGGCATCTTGGATGGAAGCCTGAGCATGCGACCTGGGCTTAGGGTTAGGTTAAGGTTAGGGTTAGGGTCATGTCTTAGGGAAAAGGCATGTCCGAACTGGAAACACAGATATGGCCTCACCCAAGGGCTGAGTGGAGGGCGGGACACAGGAGGCTCCTCAGGCCCTGGTTTTTTGTCCTGGAAGGGCAAAGAGGGCGGGAATTTCCTCAGGGAGCATGCTGCTTTCTAGGTCTCTGAGGCTATTGGATAGCTTCGCATGAAACGGTGTATTCCTTGCTGAAAGGCTGAGTCCTTCAACAGTGTGATGCTCCCATGCATGGGTTGAAATGGTTATCAGGCCTCTGAAGTCCAGAGACTGAACACACAACCTGGGGTTAGGGTTTGGCTCTGTGAGAATGGCAGACCTGATTTGTCAGTGCAGAGTCAGACTCTCCACAGGGCTCAGTAGAGGGCCTAGATCTGGCACCCCTTCAAGCTCCGGGATTGTGGTGTGGGTGTCCTAGGAAGGTGTGGTTGTCTTTAAGGGGCAAGTAGATCTCTGCTGACCCGAGGGTTCTGCACAGGGAGGAATGACACAGTTCCCTCATGAGTGGCACTCAGAGCCTTGTGTTGTGAAATAGAAGTCCCCAAACTGGAGGGCTACTCTGGGTAAAGCCACGGGGGTCGGAAGTCTGAATAAGCATAACCCAAACCTATCGTTAGGGTTAGGCTGAAGGGCATGGCAGGCCCGAACTGCCCGTGCTGAGGTGACCTCTCCCTAGGGCTGAGTTGAGGGCTTGTTCTGCACGATCGTCAGACTCCTGGTTCGTGATTCTTGTGGTCGCCTAACGTGTCTGTGGGCCAAGGGATGCATGCAGGTTTCTCCTCCTCTGCGGATTCAGCTCATCTCTAAAGGGCATGCTTTCCTTTTAGGATCAAGTGCAATTGTGCATTGCACCTCAGGGTTCCCCCATCTGGAGAGTTTGGGAACCAGGCCTCTGTGGTCGGAAGACTGAGCACCCAACCCAGGTTTCGGGTTAGGGTTAGGGTTAGGTTTATGGTTAGGGTTATGTCTTAAGGACGGGGATGTCCGATCTGGCAACACAGATATGGGCTCACCCAAAGGCTGAGTTGAGAGCGGAATGCAAGAGGCTCCTTAGGCCCTGGGTTTTTGGCCTGGAGGGGCAAAGAAGGCAGGAATGGCCTTCGGGAGCATGCTGTGTTCTATGTCTGATGCTATTGGATAGCATGGATTGAAACCGAGTGTTCCTGGATGAGAGGCTGAGTCCTTCTGACAGTGTGATGCTCCCATGAATGGGAGGAACTGAATATCAGGCCTCTCGGGTCCAGAGCCTGAACACCCAACCTAGGGTTAGGGTTTGGCTCTGGGAGAATGGCAGCCCCTGTTTGTCAGTGCAGAGCAAGCCCTCCACAGTGCTCAGTTGTAGGCATTGCTCTGGCAGCCCTTCATATCCGGGATTGTGGTGTGGGTGTCCTAGGAAGGTGTGGATTGCTTTAAGGGGCAATTATGTCTCTACTGCCACGACAGTCCTGCACAGGGCAGAATGACACAGTTTCCTCATGGGTGGCACGAGAGCCCTGCGTTTTGAGGAAGGAGTCTCCAAAGTGGAGGGCTACTGGGCCAGGCCACCGGGGACGGTAGTCTGAATAAGCACCTTAGGGTTAGGGTAAGGCGGATGGAGCATGGCCGGCCCGATCTGCCCACGCTAAGGTGGCCTCACTCTAGGGCTGAGTTGAGGGCTTCTGTCCATAGGATCGTCAGACTCCTTTTTCGTGGTCCTGGTGGGCACCTAATGTTTTTGTGGCCCAAGGGATGCATGCAGTTTTCTCCTATCTGAGGATTCAGCTCATTTATAAAGTTCATGCTTTCCTTTTAGGATCAAGAGCAATTGTGCATTGCAGCTGAGGGTTCCCCCCATCTGGAGAGTTTGGGAATCAGGCCTCTGAGGACGGAAGCCTGAGTACCCGACGTAGGCTTCAGGTTTAGGGTTAGGGTGAGGATTAGGTTTAGGGTTAGGTCTAGGGTTACGATTATGTCTTAGGGACAAGGCATGTCCGATATGGCAACATAGATATGGGCTCACCCAAGGGCTGAGTTGAGGGCAGGACGCAGGAGCATCCTCAGGCCCTTGGTTTTTGGCCTGGAAGGGCAAAGAGGGCGTGAATATCCTCAGGGTGACTCCTGGTTTCTAGGTCTTTGAGGCTATTGGATAACACGGCATGAAATGGTGTGTTCCTGGCTAAGAGGCAGAGTCCTTCTGACAGTGTGATGCTCCCATTCATGGGAGGAATTGGGTATTAGGCCTCTGGGGTTCAGAGCCTGAACACCTAACCAAAGGTTGGGGTTTGGCTCTGGGAGAATGGCGGACCTAATTTGTCAGTGCAGAGTCAGGCTCTCCACAGGGTTCAGTTGAGGGCCTAGGTCTGGGGGCCCATCAGGCTCCGGGATTGTTGCATGGGTGTCCTGGGAATTTGTGGGTTGCTTTAAGGTGCAAGTAGGTCTCTGCCACCATGAGGGTCCGGCACAGGGACGAATGGCACAGTTTCCTCGTGGGGGGCACCCAGAGTTCTGCATTGTGTATAAGGAGTCCCCAAACTGGAGGGCTACCATGCCAGGCCACCAGGGACTGAAGTCTAAATAAGTATAACCCAAACCTAGGGTTAGGGTTAGGCCGATGGGGCATGGCAGGCCCATTCTGCCCTCATTGAGGGGTCCTCTCCCTAGGGCTGAGTTGAGGGCTTGTGTCTGCAGGATCATTCGATTCCAGGTTCGTGGTCCTGGTGGGCGCCTAACATGGTGTGGCCCAAGGGATGCCTGCAGATTTCTCCTGCTGGGCGGGTTAAGCTCACTTCTAAAGGGTATGCTTTCCTGTTAGGTTCAAGTGCAATTGTGCACTGCAGCTCAGGGTTCCCCCATCTGGAGCATTTGAAAACCAGACCTCTGAGGGCAGAAGCCTGAGCACCCTACCTGGCTTCATATCAGGCTTAGGGTTATGGTTTGGGTTAGGGTTATGCCTTAGGGACAAGGCATGTCTATCTTGCAATACAGATATGGGCTCACCCAAGGGCTGAGTTGAGGGTGGACTCAGGAATCGCCTCAGGCCTTGGGTTTTTGGCCTGGAGGGGCAAAGAGGGTGTGAATGGCCTCGGGAAGCATGCTGGTTTCTAGGTCTCTGAGGCAATTGGATAGCACGGAATGAAACGGTGTGTTCCTGGCTGAGAGGTTGAGTCCTTCTGACAGTGTGATGCTCCCATTCATGGGAGGAACTGGGTATCAGGCCTCTGGGTTTCAGAGCCTGAAGACACAACCTAAGGTAAGGGTTTGGCTCTGGGAGAATGGCAGACCTGATTTGTCAATGTAGAGTCTGGCTCTCCAAAGTGCTCATTTGAGGGCCTAGGTCTGGGGGCCCATCAGGCTCTGGGATTGTGGTGTGGGTGTCCTCAGAAGGTGTGGTGGTCTTTACGGGGCAGGCAGGCTTCTCTTGCCTCGAGGGTCCTGCACAGGGCCCAATGGGACAGTTTCCTTGTGGGTGGCACCCAGAGTCCTTTGTTGTGATGAAGGAGTCCCCAAACTGGAGGGCTAAAAGGCCAGGCCACCGGGGATGGAATTCTGAATAAGCAACCTACGGTTAGGGTTAGACCTATGGGGCATGGCAGGTCAGATCTGCCTGTGCTGAGGTGGCCTCTCCCAAGGGCTGAGTTGAGGGCTTGTGTCTGTAGGATTGTCAGACTCCTGATTCGTGGTCCTTTTGGGCGCCTATCATGGCATTTGCCCAAGGGATGCATGCAGGTTTCTCCCGCTCTGCAGGTTCAGCTCTTTTCTATAGGGCATGCTTTCCTATTGGGATCAAGTGCAATTGTTCAGTGCAGCTCATGGTTCCCATATCTGGAGATTTTGGGAAGCAGACCTCTAAGGACAGAAGCCTGAGCAACCGACCTTGTCTTCAAGTTAGGGTTAGGGTTAGGGATAGGGTTAGGGTTAGGTTTATGTCTTAGGGACAAGGCATGTCGGATCTGGTGACACAGATATGGGCTCACCCAAGGGCTGAGGTGAGGGAGGGACTCAGGAGGATCCTCAGACCCTGGGTTTTTGGCCTGGATGGGCAAGGAGGGCAGGAATGGCTTCGGGGAGCATTCTGGTTTCTAAGTCTCTGAGTGTATTGGAGAGCAGAGAATGAAACTGTTTGTTCCTGGCTGAGTGGCTGAGTCCTTCTGACAGTCTGATGCTGCCATCCATGGGAGGAACTGGGTGTCAGGCCTCTGGGGTTCAGAGCCTGAACACCTAACCAAAGGTTGGGGTTTGGCTCTGGGAGAATGGCAGACCTGATTTGTCAGTGCAGAGTCAGTCTCTCCACAGGGCTCAGTTGAGGGCCTAGCTCTGGCGGCCCATCAGGCTCCAGTATTGTGGTGTGGGGGTCCCAGGAAGTTCTGGGTGGCTTTACGGGGGAAGTAGGTCTCTCCCGCCACGAGGGTCCTGAACAGGGCCAAAAGGCACAGTTTCCTCGTGGGAGGTACCCAAAGCCCTGCATTGTGAATAATAAGTCCCCAAACTGGAGGGCTACCATCCAGGCCACCAGGGACGGTAGTCTGAATAAGTACCCTATGGTTAGGGTTAGGCCTATGGGGCATGGCACGCCCATTCTGTCTGAGCTGAGGTGTCCTCTCCCTAAGGCTGAGTTGAGGGCTTCTGTCTGCAGGATCGTCAGTCTGCTGGTTCCTGGTCCTTGTTGGCACCTAAAGTGGCTGTGGCCCAAGGGATGCATGCAGATTTCTCCGGCTCTTCGGGATCAGCTCATTTCTAAAGGGCATGCTTTCCTGTTGGGATCAAGTGCAATTTATGATGCAACTCAGGGTTCCCCCATCTGGAGAGTTTGGAAACCAGGCCTCTTGGATAGAAGCCTGAGCACCCGTCCTGGGCTTCGCGTTAGGGTTAGGGTTAGGGTTAGGGTTAGGGTTAGGGTTAGGGTTATGTCTTATGATAAGGCATGTCTTATCTGGCGACATGGATATGGGCTCACCCAAGGGCTGAGTTGAGGGCGGGACTCAGGAGGCTCCTCAGGCCTTGGGTTTTTGGCCTGGACAAGCAAAGAGGCGGGAATGGCCTCAGGGGAGTATGCTCCTTTCTATGTCTCTGAGGTTATTAGACAGCACGGAATTAAAATATTTGTTCCTGGCTGTGAGGTGAGTCCTTCGGACAGTCTGACGCTCCCATCCATGGGAGGAACTGGGTGTCAGTCCTAGGGGTCCAGAGCCTGAACAGCCAACCTAGGGTTAGGGTTTGGCTCTAGGAAAATGGCAGACCTGATTTGTCAGTGCAGAGTTGGGCTGTCCGCAGCGCTCAGTTGAGGGACTAGCTCTGGGGTCCCAATAGGCTCCAGAATTGTGGTGTGGGGGACCCAGGAAGTTCTGGGTGGCTTTAAGGGACAAGTAGGTCTCCCCCCCAACGAGGGTCCTGCACAGGGCCAAATGACACAGTTTCCCCGTGAGTGGAACCCAGAGCCCTGGTTTGTGAAGAAGGAGTCCCCAAACTGGAGGGCTACCTAGACAGGCCACCAGGGATGGAAGTCTTAGAAAGCACCCTAGGGTTAGGGTTAGGCCAATGGGGCATGGCAGGCACGATCTGCCCATGCTGAGGTGGTCTCTCCCTAGGGTTGAGTTGAGGGCTTATGTTTGAAGGATCGTCAGATTCCTGGTTCATGGTCTTGGTTGGGGCCTAAGGTGGCTGTGGCCCAAGAGATGCATGCAGGTTTCTCCTGCTCTGTGGATTCAACTCACTTCTAAAGGGTATGCTTTCTTTTTAGGATCAAGTGCAATTGTGCATCGCAACTCATGGTTCCCAGATTGGAGAGTTTGGGAACCAGGCCTCTGAGGACGGAATCCTGAGCACAGGACCTAGGCTTCGGATTAGGGTGAGGGTTAGAGTTGGGGTTAGGGTTAGGGTTATGTCTTAGGGACAAGGCATGTCCGATCTGGCAACACAGATATAGGCTCACCCAGGGGCTGAGTTGAGGGCGGGAATCAGGAAGACCCCCAGGCCCTGGGTTTTTGACCTGTAGGGACAAGGAGGGCGGGACCTTGATCTGAGGGCAAGGACCTCAGGACCTTGCTGGTTTCAAAACACATAGCAAGGCACACCCCGTAGGCCCCACCAAGCCCCTGTACACTGACGCATTCCATCACATGCCACAGCACCAGCTGCACACACAACCATCCACAACCCATCGCCTGCCAACACCGCACCAAGATCACACAGACAGCACAAATACAACCTACACCCATAGGGGACAAACAGAGCACACCCATAAAGGCATACAGCCTACAGACACCACTCCCAAACAGAACACAGACATAGACAAGGCCCTCACTCGTCACACAGAACACTAACAGAAGACACATACACCACACAGAGTAAACCTACACCACACACACGCGAATCTGTATAACCACCCCGACACCACATGCAGTGCCCCAAGGCAACTTATACCGCACAGGGACCAACCCAAGACTCTGGCATTACAAATGGAGTACAAGCCTGGCTGGGAAACTTAGAAAACCACCCACAAGTTCACGAAAATCACAAATACACACACACTCACAAGAGCAAACACACTTACACACACACACGCACACACACACTGCCTGCAAAACACACAATGCACGCCACACAACCATGCAAAATCGTGCACTGCATACATGCACCATTCACATTCATTTCATTGACCTCCAATGCAACAGAGTCACCTCCAAAAGTCCCCCTACGACCTACACATACAGATCACCTCATGGAATGGCGATGTTACACGCAATATCATCGAAGGCACACACAGTCCATATACTACCAACACTCTCACACATGACAGACACCACACTCCTACCTCATGGACTACACACTCCCCTCGCCAGGACCTCACACGTACGTCTCACACACACAGAATGTATGTCAATGGACACATGGCCAAACACCCACCCAATGCCTCCAGGGGTGCACTCCACTAAAATGAAATATGCCACACGCACACAGGCAGACATCACCCATGCACCACACCACTACCTAGGCAGGACACACACAGGACACCCAAAACGTCCCACGACACCAAACATGCATACCACCAAGGAATTCCAGAAATGGAACGCACAACACCCAGAAAAGCCAAACCACACCTACAACACAAACATGGGTAAGACCCTCAGAGACAGAATCCACCCATAGACCACACCCACACATAGACTGGGAAAACCCATGAACTCCACACACAGCACTCAGAGGACACACACACCGGAAGAACAGCAGACATAGGCAACACCTCCCTCACTGGCACATGACACCTCCAGCACACTCCATCCCTACAGCGCAAACACCGAATGCCATCCAAACTATGCCCAGCAAAACTCCCCCACATACCCCAAACTGACATCACTCGTTTAACACACACCTAACCGATTCATACCACTCGTCCTTGTCCCGTCTTGCGCATGCCCATCACAAACCAGATACACATGACACAGACAACACACACACACCAACCCACATCATTGAGACCACACACATGACCCTATGCTCCACAATCACTACACCTATTCCACCCCGAACACATATCTCCTGCACACTCCACCCATTCAAAACACAAACGCACCACCACACCACCAAGACACTCCACTCCACTATGGGTGATCAAGTCACCTACGCCCCTCACCCACACTCCACAGGCAACCAAGGAATCACGGCACTTGCAGCACCCACGATCCGCGCCTCCACTGCCTACATATCACAACTCTACCCCTCCCCCACACCTCACATCACTACACATGGACCACAGGAATTCCTTATATTCATCACACACACCGAGACATATGCCAAACACAGACTGAATCCATGCCCAAACCAACACACACAGCCATCTGTTACAAGGATCAATGCACACTGCACAGACAGCATAAATTACATGCACCCACTCCATAGGCAGCGGTCACATCACAATACACACCACTTCTATACCAGAAGCTCACAACACTTAGCCCACCCAGAAGAACGCCATGCGCACACCACACAAACACCATACACACACTGCGATTCATCACGCACACCAGACATCTCTCACAAGCATACCACACAGAGACCACATGAAAAGGGCACCCCCCACACACACACCGTGCACACACCATGGAAACCCCAAACTCAGCCCACCTAGTCCACCCTAATCTACACCACACACACACGAGAAGGAAAGAACACAAACAACTCACATACAACACATACCCCCACTAACACAGTGCATGGATATCATGAATACACACCACCGACCACCACCCATAGGCATTGGAGAACAATCAAACATCCACCATACGAAACACATCTCAATCACACACAAACACCACATAAAACACACAAGACACACACCATATTCATCATCATCGTGAACTGCATGCACTCAACACACCTCTAACACAGAGATACACTCACTTATGAAACACTACTCTGGAAAACACACAACCACCTCCAAGAATCAGAACACCTGTCAGATTCAAACCATGCTGAAACAACACCGACCACACAGTCTCACACACACACACACACACACACACACACACACACACCCAAACCCAGAGTTCTGTTTCCTTCTTGGGTGGCTGGTGTCAGCCTGCTTATGCATAGCCAGCCTGTCTCCTTCCCCAGGCTGACTGACATTGTTAATATTCTTTTATAAAAGATTTAGTTATTTATTTGACATACAGACGTCACAAGTAGGCAGAGAGGCAGGCGCGGGGGGAGGGTAGCATTCTCCCTGCTGAGCAGAGAGCCCAATGCAAGGCTCAATCCCAGGACCCTGAGATCGTTACCTGAGCCAAAGGCAGAGGCTTAACCCACTGAGCCACCCAGGTGCCCAACATTTTTAGTATTCTTAATTGTAGTCTATGTGGGCTGATATGACACATATACTATTAGGTACTTAATATTATCCAGATTAGCTATGAGGAAAAAACCCCCACAAAACCAAAATAATAAAAAGAAAGTCAAATTTCATCTTTGGTGTCATTGTCACATGACTACCAAAGCACAATCATTTTGAATTATCGGTTTCCCCTCTTCTTTTCTTTTCTTTATTCCTTTTCGTTCTTCTTTTTTCTTTTCTTTTCTTTTTAATTTAATTTAATTTAATTTAATTTAATTTAATTTTATTTGAGAGAGAGAAAGTGAGAGAGAGAGAGAGACAGAGCTAGCACACAAGCAGGAAGGAGGGACAGAGAGAGAAGGAGACTCCCTGCTGAGCAGGAAGCCTAACACAGGGTTGGACCACAGGACCTAGAGATCAAAACCTGAGCTGTAGACAGGAGCTTCACAGTCTGAGCTACCCAGGGACCCCATGTTCCCTTTTTTGTTTTGTGCTAATAACCTATATGTGATATCATTTAAAGAAATATTGCATCTGAAAGGGAAGCAACCTCAGCCATTGAATATCTGTTTTGAAGTCTAAAGTAATATTTTTTCTTTTATAAAAAATAAATCAGCTATATTCCCTCCCATATTGCTTCTGTCCAAGGAAATGACAATAAGTAATCTATTTACAAACCATTTAAAAAAGATGTTCATATCCTGATTTTTTTTTAATTTCTGCTGAATATACACAGGTGAAAAGCAATCAGATTGTTTCTTATTGAGTTACAGAATCCAGTCTTGAACCTAAGCAGAACTTGTACATGGAGAATACAGAGCTATCAACTTTAATTGGCCATCTCCATTGGATGGAACCTGACCTGTGTCAAGATTTGTGCTAGAATTAAACTATATTTGGTCCTGAACAGTGGCTCTGGAGGTAGATGTCACCTTAAAATTTTACACATGATAAACCAAAATTCAGATTTTAAGTGACTTTCTTTGATTTTTCTGCTAGCAAGTTATCTTCTTGATGAATATATATGAATATATATATAAAAGAATATATATGTATAAAAGAAAATGCATATATATATATATATATAGAGAGAGAGAATTTAAATTGATAAAGTGACTTATCCTTAAAAACTGATTCTGACATTAGTAGATATCTTTTTACTTGTTCAAACTATATATATATATATATATATATATATATATATATATATGAATGTTTTTAAAATAGAAATTTACTACAGATAGAAGAGGGTCACAGATATATATGACAAGTTCCTTCATGCCCAAATAAACTGGTTTAGTGCTTAAGTTTTGCTCATTTTAAGATCTTTTTCTATTTTCTATTCTGCTATAATTACCACATTGTCACCTGTTCCCTGTAAATACCCCATTTTAAAGAATGGTTCAGAGAATGTAGACATAATTTCCAAATCCTTCAAAAGGTCTTCAGTTAATGTCTCACTCCCAGTACCAAAGTGTTCCCAGGTTACTTTGATCACAAAAAAGTACACACATTATCTCTTCTCTAAATCAAGTTATAGATATGCATATGCAAGACATATTGAGTTTCCTACATCACGATGAGGAAAATTTTCCCATTGCACCACAACTTTCAAAGTGATGGAAAATTACCATCAAATGAATTCAATATCCATAATCTTCTCACATAGATATAAATGTTATGTGTTTGTATTAAAAACAAATATGCTTAAACACAAAAACTAAAAAAAGTCACATGAGTGCTCTATATATTTATAGAAGGAATATATTTTTTAAAACAGTTTCATTATTATAAGGATGAAAAACTGATTTCTATAGATTTAAACTAAACTATTTAAGACCATATAGTGTTATAGTGGCAGACCTTGTGGGGTCATCTCTAGAACCTAGGTGATGTAGACTTATCTTCCGAAGCAGAAATTGTTTTCTATATCACCTTGCCTTCAATTTCAAAGAAAGACATTTCTGACCATTAAGTAATTTGGTCTCATTTTCTCTGATCATTTACATACATACAGCAAAAATATAAGATTACCAAAGGAGACATAAGTAAGATTTCTTGGAAGTTTTATAAGAAATAACAGATTAGGCTTTAAAAATAATCTAATTGGAAAAACTATCCAGGATATTTCCATCAACTTGGGTCACTCTTCTCAAGATCTTTGAAACAGTCTAAAATGTTTAACTTTCTCAAGAGGGAAATTTCTTATTCGCCATAAAGGGAAGAATCCT
>NW_022632387.1:0-11995 GCF_010015895.1 Lontra canadensis | reverse complement strand
TTTGATTATTGATTATTCAGACCTCTCCTTTCATCACAAATATCCTGCGAGGGTTTTGCTTAGTTGAAAAGCCCATTGTTGGGTTTTTTGATCTTCTCTATTTTATATTTGCTCTCTAATTCATTAACTTTTTCTTTTCCTCATCATTTCCTTTCTTCTCCTTCCATCTGCAAGTGACCGTGCAGTGTAACTACGGCCCGGGTTGGGAGACCTTCGTGAAGTCATGGTGTCCGGACACGGATTTGAACAGCTGCCGCATCCTTGTTCAAACCACCGGACCTGAGCTGAGGAAGAACCAACTGTCCATCAATCAGAAGAAGCGCACATTCTCCATGGCCATTTGGGGCGAGTGAAACAAGTTTTGAGACAAATCACCTGTTGTTCTGATGAGCTGCTGCCCAGGCATTTTATAGTAGGGCAACCCTGCTCACCTCCGAAATCTAGAATTTAGATAAGGCTCTAATCTTAGAACTCCTCCTTTGGTTTTCTTGATGCACATTTCGAAATAACCACTTGGAGTTGAGCCCATGAAAAATCAGTGACCTCTGTCCCGACCATGGTGTAAGTAAGAGGACCTGGCACCCTGCTCTGGGGCTCTTGCTCCTCCGTGGTCTGGGATGGAGGACCGCCCTTCCCAGTCTCACTGGGCACCTCTCCCCTACAGTTGTAAGCAATAAACTTAGTGACTCTCCTTCCTTTGTGTGGTTGTATTGAAACTGTGCCTTCTATTAAAATGACCTTGGGTGCTTCATGTCCCCAAAATGGGAGGCTGCCTGTGGAGGGAGCTCCTTGCACGCCCATGTGGGTGGCGTTTGCCTCCTCATTCAGGAGGTTGTTCAGCTTATTCTTAATTCAGTACACCAGCACCATCTTCTACACACACCGTGGAGGAACTCAGGCATTGGATGCAGACACGTCCCGGTGTGGGATTAGGAGACCAGAGCTGACTGTGTGTCCAAGTGAACCTGACCCTTAGCCCAGGGAAACATTCTTCTTTCGTGCACCACTTGCCATCTCCTTGGCAAGAGGGAGCTAGTGAAATACTGAGCAGATTTGCAAACTTTTATATTTATTTGTGGATTTTTAGAAAAGGGAATTTAGAAAGTACGCAGAATGTAAAATAAAATGGTACAGTCTATCTTCTACCCTGTTAAATTTCATGTAGAGATTATTTATTTTAATATTTTATCTATCTATCTATCTATCTGTCTATTTACTTATTTATTTGGGGAGTGGGGACAAGCAGAGGGAGAGAGAAGCAGATCACCTGAGTACAGAGCCCAATGCAGGTCTTGATCCCACAATCCTGATATCTCCACCTGAGCTGATATCAAGAGCTGGTCACTCAACTGCCTGAGTCACCCAGACACCTCTTATGCGAGATACTCTTAGAAAAAAAGCAGTTTTAACATACAGCGCAATTCTTGCTGCACTTACGTAAATGATCAAGCCACATTTTTGGAAACTAGATTTATTTCGCAAAGAAATTAATGTTAACTTGTTTATCTCTGGTAACAATGAGGGTGACTAGAGACAAAAGACATTTCAATAACACATCGTGGTACCTACTAGATTTTAATACTAATCATTATAAATGCGACTAGGACCAGGTTTCGTCTAGTGTCTTCCACCACCCTAAGAGTCTAGTTAGTTAACTAGTTAGTTAATTAGTTAGTTAACACCCGAAAACAGTCTCCACACTAACGTTTTGAGTTTTCTCACACCTTTCTGACTTGGAGTCATTGAGAATGAAAACTGCCCCTTTTCCTGAACAACTAAATGTGCACTTCAGAGAAATCAGCACAATAGCTCACAAGTAGACAATCTTTTTTCTGGTTATTCACTGGGCCACTCAGATCACCAGAGACATCTGAACTACAAAGGTGGGACCTTCTCAAAGTGGAAGTAAAAAGGTTTTATAATCTAAAAGTCCTGCTCCTGTCCAGGGGACATGAATTTTTTGGGGCAGGGGTCGAGGATACACCTGTAAACATATCGTATAAGAATTCCTGAGGCTGGCAGGGCCAGAGTACCAAGCCCTGGAAGGAAGGTGCAAAGTAAACCTTGTTGCCAGTTCGCGATGCTCTTGTGAAATTCGCTTTCTGGCTTTCAGCATTGATAGGAGCAACCTGGATGCTTTGAACCTAGAGATCAGTCCAGAGCGATCTCTGTAAATCTTGTACGGAAACGGAGGTGAAGACAGGCACATGAGGCCAGAGTTTAAAAAGGGGAAACACAACAAATGAATAAAGAAAAAAAAAAGACAGACAAACCAGAAACAGACTCTTACTTCAGTGAAGAAGTGAATGCTTCCCAGAGGGGAGGTGGGTGGGGGCCGTGTGGGGGAGGGGAGGGGCATGAAGAGTCCACTTCCTGTGATGAGACTGAGTGACATATAGAAGTAAAACAAAACAAAACAAAACAAAAAGCTACTATAATGTCAGTGAAAAACTCAATGAAACTAAAAAAACAAGGAAGAGAGGAAGGGGAATTTATACTGCTTAGTAATCCTTATTTTTGTCTTAAAGTTGAACTTCTTCTATCTTGTCAAGGGAGTCCTGAAGGCTAGCAATGATACTAATAGGACAATTGAGAGCCCTTTAGAAAATACACGTTTTTTCAAGATGTAGTTTGGTAGCTTAAAGGATCCATCATCTGGCCATTGATGAGGAGGATTGCTTATTAGCAACAAACCAATAAGCCTTTTAGGGACTGAGCCCAGGAAACAAGAGGTGTCCAGAGAGGATATACGGAATGCAGCCTCCATGATCCAGAAGCGTCCTCCCCTTTACTCCTTTACTTACTCCCCTTACTCCTTCTTTACTAAAAAAGCAAAGCCCTTCAGTGCACAGGCAGGGAGGGTGTACAGTGGCAATGGTGTCCTCAGCCTCCCATGAAAATGTGAGATGTCTCCACTCACAGACCTCTCTCCTGTGACAACCCCTAGGTGCTTCTGGAATGAGACTTTCCAGCACCAACAAGCAATGAGGGTCAAGACCACAAAGGTTCTCATGGTTCTGGAACCTCTCATGACAAACACCTTGAAAACTGGCACAACCTGACAGAGAGACAGAGACTTGGATGCCCGGAGTGTTGCGCTGGCCTCCAAAGTGTACCCCAGTGAGTGCATCCTCTGAATGGTGGAGACCAAAGAGAATATCCTCACAGATCATAAAGCCAATCTCTTAGTACATAGAAGAAAACCAAAGGAAACATCTACCAGGTTTCTCTAAACCTTTGGTGTCTTGGAGCCAAAATAACACCAAGGAAGAATGTGCCATGGGGTTGGGAGAATATGGGTTCATACAGTGTACCTTGTTGCTTGGAGGTTCTTAAAGCTGGTGGGTGACTAGTGTCCGTCTATCCCATTCCATGACTGTCTCATCTTATCATGGGAATCTTCTTGAGGTGGTGAGTGATCTAACAGGTTTTAAGTGATCTACTTGTGTCCCCGAATTTTGCAACATTGCCTTCCAAGATGTCCCTTACCAACAGATGACAAACGACATACATGACATAGACCAAGGAAAACAGAGACCATGTCTAGAATGAAATGTTTCAGTAACTAAAGAGTACTCAACCAAATTGAACCAAAGGGTCACTAAGCCCAAGGAACTAGTTCCACAACTTGCTGATCTAAATTGAGAGGGAGACAAAGGACCCTGATCTCTCTCATTCTGCCAGCCTGTGCAGATAGAGACTCCAGGAGTCTGACATGGTGAGAAATCTTACCTTCTGCTGTCTCTCTGCCAGATGTCCCAAGAATGTCCCAGCTGCAGCAGTGTCGGGGGTGAGCGGTGTCCCACTAGTTAAAGTATTTTGTTGACTACACTAAGTGTCAGGGAGCAAAAATGTCCCATCACATTCTTGGGTGGTCTGAGTTCCCATCCCATTCAAAGTCTTAGCTGGACCTGGAATCAAATCGTCATGAGACAGATCAACAGGAGAAAATCAAATTTAATAGCATAAGTGTGGGGAATCCACACAGACAAGGCAGTCAGGCATAACGGGGCACGTATGTCATTCTGAGTTAAAGGAAGGGGTAGGGAGTTGGGGCTTCAAAGGGAAGAAATTTACTCACAGGAAGAGGAAAACTGGTACATGTTTGGTAAACAAATGTTTGCCCTGCCATGTAGTTGGGTTACTCAGATAAAATTTATCCCTGGGAGTAACCCTTATTCTGCAAAGATTCTGCCAATGTAATTCCTCTATGAAGTTAAGTGAGGGGCAAACGTTTCTCTGGAGCCTGCAGTGTCTTGACGACCTTTAGCTCCGAATAATCTTCATGACAAATTGCCCCATCTTCTGCGGGGTTGGGGTGCGGGTACTGCCTTCAGGCCCTAGACCTCTGTGTTCATGTGTGAGAGCTGAGCCTTCTCCTGTGATTGGGGGTCTCAATGAATCCTGGGTCTTAAATTTATGAAGAACTTATGAAGCCAGGAATTCATGAAGGGGTGGGAGGCAGGAACTCTGGTCCTCCCCCTCAAACTTTTCCCTCCCACTCTGTCTTTCTCAAGTTTTACCAAGGTTTTCAATAAACTGAACCCATTTAAAGTGCACAGTTTGAAACACGTTTATTTATTAATTTTTTTTACTACTTCTCAAACTTTACATATGGTCAAATTTGGGGTGGTGTTCAGTTCTATGTGTTTCAACACACACATCATTTCAGGAAACCACCACCACATATACAGCAACGCTAGCCCCTCGCCAGAACGGCCTTTTAACGAAGACTTCCGTTTCTCTAATGGCAGCTGGTGAGGTTAGGACTTCAAGTGCTGATGTGGCTTCTGTGGACTGTGGTTCCCAGGTGCTCTGGTTCAGCTTTCTGGAGCCCTGCAGGTGGAGGGGCCCCACGTGCGCCCTCCAGTGGCCAGTCTGTGGCCGGGGACGGTCTTCCCCAAGCTCTTAAAGTAGGTATTCCTTCCAGGGACTGATCAGGTGTGCACAGCTGGGGCACAAGCCTGGGAAGTCGAGGGTCCCTTTCTTCTCCATTCCCGCCCCCCATCCTTGCGAGCTGTCAGAGCTTCCGTCTCCTCCCTTTCTAGTCGTTTGGCCGGGAAGCTTAGCAAGCTCAGGCTTTTCTCTCCCCAGTCGGCTGCGTACTTCCTGCGACTGGGGTTTCTTCCAGAGCCAAGCGGAGGGAAGGCCAAGGAGAGAGAAGAGGCAGTGTATTGTCCCCGCCCACGGTTCTGGGACCCTTAGCTGTTCTGGGCAGCCAGGACTCGCCTCCTTCCACTTTCCAGCTATCGGCCCCCAGCGGCTGCAGGTGGAATTGCAGCTTCTGTCCTGAGGCTCGCTGGGGACCTGGTGGGAGGGAAAGAAAACATAAACCCCAAGAACACTCCTGGAATCTGATCCCTCTTCCCTAGGGCTTATTTTCTCTGCTCATCCTGGGCTCTTAGGGTTCCTGCTGAGTGTGCACTTTCAGGCTGTGAGCCGCAGGGTTCATGCTCAGGCAGGAGGTTAGAGAAGGAAACATAACCAAAAAACTCAAACCTGGATTGGTCCTATACTTGGTCTGGTTTCCTTCCCCAGTCTCCTGCTAGGGTTAATTTATCAGAATGCTCAGGTAGGTGGTCCACATAATATGTCTGGATTCTTAGCTGGAGTCGGGGGGAGAGGTCTGTGGCACGCGATGACATCATCTCACCCGATCTGGAATCCCATAGCATAGAATTGCAAGAGCAAAGATGGAAACAGGGTCAATGCCAACAAAACAGGAATAGGTGATTATGCTACAGCCACATAATGGAATACCGAGGCTGCTATTTAAAAGGATTAAGTAGGCACAGGCTTGGAGAGATTTCATGATAAAATTTAAAACTTTTTCATTGGAGTATAAAATATACACAGAAAGTGCAGACTTCAGGAGTGGACAACTCAATACATTTGCACAAAAAACCCCTACACCCATGCAACCAGCAGTTAGATCACGAAACAAACACTCCCATCCCCCGGGAGGTTCTTTAACTTCATAAAATATGTGGGGAAACCAAGGCAGTTAGAGAGGATGATGGGGGCCACCTTCAGTCCTCGTCACTCTGGAATTTAGAAGATCCTTCTGCTCGCTCGTGTGAGAGCATAGCCTGTAGTTCAAGAAGGGATGGAAGCTCAAAGGATTTGGAACACTACGACACCCATGCTTCACATGCTGTGTTGCCCCCACATACTCAGAGCCCTGATCAGCTATGCTCTGGCTCATTCTCCATTATAGTCAGACAACCAACAACTATCAGTCTTTGAGGAATGTTTGGGATATAAAAGAGAAGGACCACACCAGACAAGACCAAACCAACACGTGACCACAGAGTGAGGAGAATTTTGAAAACTACAGCAAGCAGAGAACAAAAAAGAAGCTTTTGAAATGAAAATATAATTCCTAGGGTGCCTGGGTGGCTCAGTCCGTTAGGCGTCTGCCTTCAGCTCAGGCCATGATCCCAGAGTCCTGGGATACAGTCCCACATCAGGCTTTCGACTCAGTGGGGAGTCTGTTTCTCCTCTTACTCTCCCTTTCCCTCTTAAATAAATAAATAAAATCTTTTAAAAAACATAATCCCTGAACTAAACATTCATCCAAAGATTGTGAAAACACAAAACAAAACAAAATCCTCCTAAGATACAACCAAGCTCAAAAATGTTGAAAACATAAAAGAAAAAAGAATACAAAAGAATTGTCTCAGAGAGGAGAGTGAAAGGGGACAGAGAACAGAGGATAGGTGAGGACATGCGAAGGAAGAGGGGAGCCTTGTGGGAAAGTCCCTTAGGGGGGCATTAGCATAAGGAGTTTGGGGCTGGGAAGTGACCATTCCACAGTCAGGGGAAATACAGCAAAAGATGGCAGAGGAAGCATCTAGGCCACAATGAAGCTGATGGGAAGAGGCTACTTCTCTTTCCTTAAAATCACCCCATGACACCTCTGTCTCAGAGGGACTCTGGACCACAGTGGGGAGCCTGAGAAGGAGAGGCCCAAGGGTCAGGCTCAGGGCTGTACCAGAACCCAGGGAAAGAGGGGTCGTCTGAGAGGCACTGAGGTGGGTTACCCAGAAGGAGGATTAGGATGGGGCTGTGTGTCCAGCAAGACTGGGTGTGAGCCCTGAACACGGCATTGGGTTTCCTCACGTGCAAACCCAATGTGTCTCCATCACTTCCTTGGACCCACACTCTGAGGGTCAGGTGTCTGTGCTCCGTTGCATGTGTCATCTGGTTTGCTGTTTGCCGGCTTCCCAGTTCCTCACACATGCTGGCAAGTGGCACCCTAACCACACTTCGCTTCCCCAAATCATTGAGAAAAACCGTGTCAGCCATAGGTTTCCAAAGGATGGCACTGCTTTCCTCCTAATTAAACAAATTAGGAAGTAACTGAATAAAAAATTATGGGAAGTAGATGAGAGAAACTATAAAAGAACGATTTAGAGAAATAGAAGGCAGTTTGCTTCTGAGCTCAGTTCCAGTCCCTGGAGGGCAGCGGGCATCAGCTGAGCATCAGGGAGACAACCCAGGCAGGCAGGACATGTGGCTGCTCCTGGTTCTGTTCCTTCCCATCATCCAAGGTGAGTGGTGTGGGGGATCCAGGCCAGACCACCTGCAGGGCTGGGGTAGGACACAGACAGTGTCTTTCCCAGGGGAAATGGCAGGGCCTTTCACTCATCCATATACTTCTTTTAAAAAAACCTTCAAAGTTTTTGCTACTTAACAGGTACTAAGTAAGGTGTTGGAGAAACAAAAGTAAATTACATAGTGTCTGTTTTTTAGGGCACTGTTTGGCAGTTCTGGCAGATAGTTAGCTAGATAGATGATGGATGGATGGATGGATGGATGGATGGAGGGATGGAAGGATGGATAGATAGATGATAAAAGCATATGCACACACATATATAAATGCATGAATTCCAAAGGAACTTTGAAGGAGCTCATAAGCTCAGTCTCCAGCTGAGACCCACTCAGTCAAAGTGGGGTTCAGACATCTGGATCATTTAAAAGCCTGCACAGTGATCTTGACTTGTAGCTAGAGCTAAGACCCTCTCTTCTGAAGAGCTCAGAGTAGAGGGAGGAAGACCAGCAGAAAAGTAGGGTGTGACAGGTTCTCTGAAGACTTGTTCAATCCTGCACATCAGGCCCCCTGAGTCTCTGCTCTGGATGACAAGGACCAGACCGATGTCCAGTGTCATTAGCACAACCACTGAGACTTACTGAGTGGTGTCACCGGGAGGGAAGACCAGAGATAAGAAGTTTTCTGTTTCTGGGCTGGATGGCAAATCTTTGGAGGCAGCTGGTTCTTGATGCTTGGAGAAGACAAGAGCTAGTAAGACAGGACAATTTCGCTGCCCCAGCTCTGTTGCTTCTCATCCTCCAGAACCATGGCTTTTTGGGCAGGAGGCAGACAGTGTCCCCTCTGGGAAGGAAGACATCATGGGAAATAAAAAGACCACATTTACTCATATACTGACTTCATCCTATGTGCAGAGGTAAAACAGTTTGAGAGATTCGCACACAGAATATTTATTGGGAAAGAGTTCGTGTTACTATATTCTTTTTTTTTTTTTTGCAATTTGTTAAAAACTTTAGAGGCAGAGAAAGAGAGAAATAGAGAAAGGGTGAGTGGGATGAGGGGCAGAGGGGGAGATCTCAAACAGATTCCACGCTGAGTATGAAACCCAACACGAGGTTTGACCTCAGGACTCCGAAAATATGACCTGGGTCAAAAATCAAGAGTTGGATGTAGAACCGACTGAGCCACTCAGGTGCCTTATATGCTACTATTTTCTTAATTTGGAAGTTCATAAAAGAGTTACAAATGGTTGAGTCATAAGAGCAAAATACCAGAGACCGAGGGGCTTGAACCAGAGAAATTTCTTTTCTCACAGTGTGAAGGCTGGAGAGTCCAAGATCAAGGTGCAGGCTGATTTCAGTTCGTGATGAAAGTCCTCTTTCTGGTTTTCAGGCAGCCACCTTCTCACGGTGACCTCCACCTTGTGTTTAGGGTAGGAGAGACAGAGAGAGCGAGAGACAGAGACACAGAGAAAGAAAGACAGAGAGGCTCTCTGGTGTCTTTTCTCATGAGAGCACTGATGCCATCCTGAGATCCCCATCATGACCTCCTCTAGCCCTAATGCCCTCCCAAAGCCCCAGCTTCACATACTATCCCATTAGAGCTTGGGACTTCAACACAGGAATTGTGGGGCAACACAAACATTCAGTCCTCGACAATATAGGGACAGAATTGATCAAGGGGCCGAGGTAAGCTCCTCTGTTGATGTTGATATCACTACCGCCCCTCCTAAGTCCTCTTTTGCATCACTGAGCAAAACCTTGGAATCACCTTCCCTCCAGGATCACCTTCCTTATATGGGCTGGAGTTTGTCCCTGGAAGCACCTGCCAGAGATTTGGAAGGTGGGAGCGCAGCCTTACTGTCTACAGGCAGCTGAAGTGTGCATGGTGAGAGGAGAGATTCAGGGTGACTTCCTATTTAGCTCTTGGGAACCCTTACTCTGCTGGTGGAGGCTGAAGATAACGGGTGGGAGTTTCCCAGAGATTTTTCAGAATCACAGCAGCTTCTTATGGGCTCTTGAGAAAACCCATCCTGGAACTTCTGCTGTGAACACAGTGTCAGCTTCCCTCGCCATGAATCAATACAGACACTAGTACATAATTGCTCATAGCAACATTATTCACTGAGGCAAAAAGTCAAAACAACTCACATATCATCAGCTGATGAATGGATAAGATAAATGTGCCCTTCCCTCCCATAGACTGGGCCTTAACACACATTCTACTAAGTGACTGAAGCCAGAGAAGAAGGTAAGATTGTAGGATTCTGTTCGTAGGCAGTGTCTAGAATAGAGAAATCAATAGACAGAATGTAGATTAGTGGTCATCAAAGGCTTCAGGGAAGAGGGAAGTGGGGAACAACAAGGGGTACAGGGTTTCTTTCTGCAGTGACCGAATGTTCTGGGATTAGAGGTGATGTTGGCACAACTTTGTGAATACCCTAAAAACCACTGAGGTATACACTTCAAATTCATGATAAGTGCATTATATATGAATTTGTACAGTCAACAAAAGTAAGTTCTTTGCCTTTCACACACTTTAATTCATTTTAGAAAGGAAGAAAATGATCTCTGTCTTTAACTTAACAAATTGGAAAAAGAGCCCATGTGGAAATCTGGAGTAAAGAAAAGGAATAAAATTATCCATATGAGAAATTAATAACTTAGGAAATAAAACAAGCTAATTTCAAAATGTATAAAAAATTAATGTGTAAAAAATGTGGAGGAGGAGAGTAGAAACAAAGAGGAGGACATCCTGCAGCAGGTGTAATCCACAAAAATCGCACAGTACCTATGGTCAGAAGATGTAATTAAAACATATGTGAACATTTTAATTATAAAGGATACTTTCTAATTGCAGGACTTTATGCTAATACATAATGCATAACTTTATGGAAAAAAGCAAAATGAAACAATAGGACAGATGAGGAACCATCAAAGAACTTGAATAGTCAATATTCAGCAGAAAACAATTTCCAGAAACCAAAGAATTTGTCCCAATAATGAATTTTCCAGTTTCGATAATTTCTTAAGAGTCTAAAGACACAGGAATTCCTTTGCTCTCTTTGATCTCGTCCTAATCTCAGCACGTGAAACAGATGGAAATCTTCTAGATTAATTGTGTGAAAGGAACATCACTGATATCAGACCTCAGCAGACAGCACAGATAACTCCAGAAAAGAGCCTTCTTTAGGACTATAGAGCTGGAGCTGAGTACTGACAGCCAGGGTCAGCTAGCAGGCAAGGTTTCTGTAGTCAGTCTCTCCTGAGAAATTAATAACTTAGGGGGGAAAAAAAGTTTTCTAATGAAACCAGTATTTTCAAGTTGAGAGGTTTCACACAAAATTCAGATTCCTGGCTACTCTAGAAAAATGAAAAGGTCTGAAACCACAGAGCCCACATCTCACACGAGGACAATGGGCTGAAGTGGACCGGGGGTGGGGGGCATGCTTTCACTTGGGTCATTTGCTTCCAGATGACATCGACTACAGGGAGGGCGAGGGGTGGATTATCAAAAGCTGTCATTGCTCCATGGGGACATTCTTGTTTCTCTGAGGGGTAGAGTTGTGCTCTTAGGTGATTTCCATGGTGACTTTGACCCCATGGAGTTTTGAAGGACAAAGGTCTGTCTTGTGGAAGGTGTATTCCCTCTTTGACTGTCACTCAACTCATCAGGCACTTGGGTTTCTTGGGGCTACTTGTGATGCAGGAGGCTGTGGCTCTGCCCTCAGGGGGTAGGATGTGGTGTGATAAGCACACTGGCTTGTCTTTCCAGGCTCAGCTGCTCTCAGAGCAGTGTCCAGTGCAGTGAGTGGCCCACTGCAGGGCTCACTGACCGTACAGTGTCGCTATGAACCCGGGTGGGAGACCTACCATAAGTGGTGGTGTCAAGGAGCCAAGTGGAGTGACTGCCATATCCTCGTTCAAACCGACGGATCAGAGCGGGAAGCAAAGGGTGACCGAGTGTCCATCAAGGACAACTGGAAATCACGCACATTCACCGTGACCATGGAGGACCTCAGGTGGAACAGTGCAGACACTTACTGGTGTGGGATTGCGAGAGCTGGAACTGATCTTGGGGTCACAGTTAAAGTGACCATTGACCCAGGTAAAAGTGTGTGTGTGCGTGTGTATCTACAGGACCTGCTGTGAAGTCCTGTGTCTTCAGGACCTGCTCTGTGATGCTCCCTGAGGTTCCTCTCCAGTGACTTGTGTCACCTGGAGTGAACTGTCACACAAAGTGGTTGAGTCCTGAATTCTTCTAGGACCCCAAAGTACCTCTTGAGTTGGGAGGGAGAGGGCTTCTCTTTGACGCTCTCATGGCTCCTGCCACTTCCTCCAGGACGGGATCCAGCCTCTCTGGGCAGGTGTTTCTCTGCACAGCCTAGTGCCTGAGTCTGTTGTCCATGGAGATGGAAGTGGATGGTCCCAGTTTCAGTCCTTG
>NW_022632386.1:0-12009 GCF_010015895.1 Lontra canadensis | reverse complement strand
TATGCACCACACCCAGTGCCCCATGCAATATGTGCCCTCCATAATACTCACCACCGGGCTCCCCCAACCTCCCACCCCCTGCCCCTTCAAAATGCTCAGTTTGTTTTTCAGAGTCCATAGTCTCTCATGGTTCATATCCCCTTCCAATTTCCCTCAACTCCCTTCTCCTCTCCATCTCCCTATGTCCTCCATGTTATTTGTTATGCTCCACAAATAAGTGAAACCATATGATAATTGACTGTCTCTGCTTGACTTATTTCACTCAGCATAATCTCTTCCAGTCCTGTCCATGTTGGTACAAAAGTTGGTTATTCATCCTTTCTGATGGAGGCATAATACTCCATAGTGTATATGGACCACATCTTTCTTATCCATTCATCCATTGAAGGGCATCTTGGTTCTTTCCACAGTTTGGCGACCGTGGCCATTGCTGCTATAAACACTGGGGTACAGATGGCCCTTCTTTTCACTACATCTGTATCTTTGGGGTAAATACCCAGTAGTGTAATTGAAGGGTCATAGGGAAGCTCTATTTTTAATTTCTTAAGGAATCTCCCCACTGTTCTCCAAAGTGGCTGCACCAACCCGCATTCCCACCAACAGTGTAAGAGGGTTCCCCCTTCTCCACATCCTCTCCAACACACGTTGTTTCCTGTCTTGCTAATTTTGGCCATTCTAACTGGTGTAAGGTGGTATCTCAATGTGGTTTTAATTTGAATCTCCCTGATGGCTAGTGATGATGAACATTTTTTCATGTGTCTGATAGCCATTTGTATGTCTTCATTGGAGAAGTGTCTGTTCATGTCTTCTGCCCATTTTTTGACATGATTATCTGTTTTGTGTGTGTCGAGTTTGAGAAGTACTTTATAGATCCTGGATATCAGCCTTTTGTCTGTACTGTCATTTGCAAATATCTTCTCCCATTCCGTGGGTTGCCTCTTTGTTTTGTTGACTGTTTCCTTTGCTGTGCAGAAGCTTTTGATCTTGATGAAGTCCCAAAAGTTCATTTTCGCTTTTGTTTCCTTTGCCTTTGGAGACATATCTTGAAAGAAGTTGCTGTGGCTGATATCGAAGAGGTTACTGCCTATGTTCTCTAGGATTCTGAGGGATTCCTGTCTCACGTTGAGGTCTTTTATCCATTTTGAGTGTATCTTTGTGTACGGTGTAAGAGAATGGTCAAGTTTCATTCTTCTACATATAGCTAGTTGCCCAATTTTTCCAGCACCATTTATTGAAGAGACTGTCTTTTTTCCACTATATATTTCCACTGTATGTTTTTTCCTGTCGAAGATTATTTGACCATAGAGTTGAGGGTCCATATCTGGGCTCTCTACTCTGTTCCACTGGTCTATGTGTCTGTTTTTATGCCCAGTACCATGCTGTCTTGGCGATCACAGCTTTGTAGTAAAGCTTGAAATCAGGTAACGTGATGCCCCCAGTTTTGTTTTTCTTTTTCAACATTTCCTTAGCAATTTTGGGTCTCTTCTGATTCTATACAAACTTTAGGATTATTTGCTCTAGCTCTTTGAACAATACCGGTGGAGTTTTGGTCGGAATGGCATTAAAAGTATAGATTGCTCTAGGCAGTATAGACATTTTAACAATGTTTATTCTTCCGATCCAAGAGCATGGAATGGTCTTCCATCTTTTTGTGTCTTCTTCAATTTCTTCATGAGTGTTCTATAGTTCCTCGAGTACAGATCCTTTACTTCTTTGGTTAGGTTTATTCCCAGGTATATTATGATTCTTGGTGCTATAGTAAATGGAATTAATTCTCTAATTTCCCTTTCTGTATTCTCATTGTTAGTGTTTAAGAAAGCCACTGATTTCTGTACATTGACTTTGTATCCTGCCATATTACTGAATTGCTGTATGAGTTCTAGTAGTTTTGGGGGGTGTAGTCTTTTGGGTTTTCCAAATAAAGTATCATGTCGTCTGTGAAGAGAGAGAGTTTGACTTCTTCATTGCCAATTTGAATACCTTTTATTTATCTTTGTTGTCTGATTGTTGTTTCTAGGACTTTTAATACTATGTTGAACAAGAGTGGTGAGTGTGGGCATCCTTGCCGTGTTCCTGATCTCAACGGGAAGGCTGTGAGCTTTTTCCCATTGAGGATGATATTTGTTGTGGGTCTTTCATAGATAGATTTTATGAAGTTCAGGAATGTTCCCTCTACCCCTATACTTTGAAGCGTTTTAATCAGGAACGGATGCTGGATTTTGTCAAATGCTTTTTCTGCATTAATTGAGATGACCATGTGGTTCTTCTCTCTTCTTTTATTGATTTGTTCTATCACATTGATTGATTTGCGAATGTTGAACCATCCTTGTAGCCCCGGAATGAATCCCACCTGGTCATGGTGGATAATCTTTTTAATATGCTGTTGGATCCTATTAGCTAGGATCTTGTTGAGAATCTTAGCATCCATATTCATCAGTGTTATTGGTCTGAAATTCTCCTTTTTGGTGTGGTCTTTGCCTGGTTTGGGGATCATTGTAGTGCTGGCTTCATAAAAAGAGTCTGGAAGTTTTCCTTCTGCTTCAATTTTTTGAAACAGCTTCGGAAGAATAGGTGTTATTCCTCCTTTAAAGTTTGGTAGAATTCCCCAGGGAATCTGTCAGGTCTTGGGCTCTTGTTTTTTGGGATGTTTTTGATCACTGCTTCAATCTCATTACTAGATATCGGTCTATTCAGGTTGTCAATTTCTTCCTGGTTCAATTTTGGGAGTTTATGGTTTTCCAGGAATGCATCCATTTCATCTAGGTTGCTTAACTTATTGGCATATAACTGTTGATAATAACTTCGGATGATTGTTCCTACTTCCTTGGTGTTAGTTGTGATCTCTCCCTTTCATTCATAATTTTATTGATTTGAGCTTTCTCTCTTCTCTTTTGGATTAGTGTGGCCAATGGTTTATCGATCTTATTGATTCTTTCAAAAAACCAGCTTCTAGTTTCATTGATAAGTTCTACTGTATCTCTAGTTTCTATCTCATTGATCTCTGCTCCAATATTGATTATTTCCCTTCTTGTGTGTGGAGTTGGATTAATTTGTTGTTGATTCTCCGCTTCTTTAAGGTGTAGAGACAGCTGCTGTGTTCTGGATTTTTTCAATTTTTTTGAGGAAGGCTTAGATGGCTATGTATTTCCCCCTTAGGACCACCTTTGCTGTATCCCATAGGTTTTGGACCGAAGTGTCTTCATTCTCATTGTTTTCCATGAATTGTTTAAGTTCTTCTTTGATCTCCTGGTTGATCCAAGCATTCTTAAGCAAGGTGGTCTTTAGCTTCCAGATGTTTGAGTTCCTTCCAAACTTTTCCTTGTGATTGAGCTCCAGTTTCAAAGCATTGTGATCTGAGAATATCCAGGGAATTATCTCAGTCTTTTGGTATCAGTTGAGCTCTGATTTGTGACCCAGTATGTGGTCTATTCTGGAGAAGCTTCCATGTGCACTTGAGAAGAATGAGTATTCTGTTGTTTTAGGGTGGAATGTTCTGTATATATCTATGACGTCCATCTGGTCCAATGTGTCATTCAATGCTCTTGTTTCTTTATTGATTTTATGCTTTGATGATCTGTCTATATCTGAGAGAGGCGTATTAAAGTCTCCTATTATTAATGTATTCATATCAATATGACTCTTTGTCTTGATTAATAGTTTTCTTATGTAATTGGCTGCTCCCATATTGGGGGCATAGATATTTACAATTGTTAGATCATCTTGGTGGATAGTCCCTTTAAGAATGATGTAGTGTCCTTCTGTATCTCTGACTATAGTCTTTACTTTAAAATGTAATTTATCTGATATGAGAATCGCTACCCCAGCCTTCTTTTGAGGCCCATTGGCATGAAAGATGCTTCTCCATGCCTTCACTTTCCGTCTGGGTGTATCTTTAGGTTCAAAATGGGTCTCTTGTAGACAACATATGGATGGGCCCTGTCGTTTTATCCAATCTGCAACCCTGTGTCATTTTATGGGAGCATTTAGGCCATTCACATTGAGAGTGATTATTGATAGATACGTTTTTATTGACATCGTGTTACCTTTGAAGTCTTTCTTTCTGTAGATTGTCTCTATATTTCTGTTCAATGCTCATCTTAGGATTTTTCCTCTTTTATAGAACCCCCCTTAATATTTCCTGCAGTGTCGGCTTGGTGGTTTCATAGTCTTTTAAGCCTTGCCGGTCTTGGAAACTCTTTATCTCTCCATCCATTTTGAATATCAGTCTTGCCGGATAAAGTATTCTTGGCTGCATGTTCTTCTCATTTAGTGCCCTGAATATATCTTGCCAGCCCTTTCTGGCTTGCCAGGTCTCTGTGGACAGGTCTGAGGTTATGCTGATGGGCTTTCCTCTGTAAGTAAGGAGGCTCTTTGTCCTAGTGGCTTTCAAGAGATTGTATCTACAATTATGATTCCTCAATTTGACTATCAGGTGCCTTGATGTTTTTTTTTGGAATCTATAATCTTGGGTGGAGACCGTTTGGCCTCTAGTACATGAACGCTGGTTCCATTCGCGAGATTGGGAAAATTTTCATGAAGAACTTGTTCCACTATATCTTCTAGACTACTTTCTTTCTCCTCCCCTTCAGGGATTCCAATAATTCTGACGTTGGAATGTTTCATGGCATCATTTATTTCCCTGATTCTGTTTTTGTGGCTTCTAAGCTGTTTGTTCCAGGCTTCCTCCTGATCCTTTCTCTCTATCTGTTTGTCCTCCAGATCACTAATTCTATCTTCTGTCTCAGTTACCCTAGCTTTGAGAGAATTTAGATTAGATTTGAACTCATTGAGAGCATTATGAACCTCATCCCTGGTGGCTTTCAGTTCTGCCCTAATCAATTCCATTTGGTCATCCATGGCTTTCTCCAACCTAGCTATTGCCTGGATAATTGTTAGCTTGAATTCTCTTTCTGACATATTGTCTATGTTGATAGCCATTAGCTCTGTTGCAGAAGGTCCATCCTCTGTATTTTTCTTCTGTTGGGCATTCCTCCTCCTAGTCATTTGGTCAGAGATGACTGAACAGATGTAGCTGGATATATCGACCGTGGTGTAGTCAAGGTGCACCCTGGAACAGTTCTGAGCAATCAGGATTCCCCACCCAAATGAGAGAAAAAAGAAAAGAAAAAGAAAAAAAAAAAAAGAGAGAGAGAGAGAGAGACAGGAAAAAAAGGGAAGATAAAAGAGAATGTTCAGCCCAAGTGGGCCCCAAGGTAAGATTTATGAAGTATACAAACAAAAACAGACAAAGAAAAAGACTGATAAAAGTATATGACAAGAGAAAAAAATATATATATAAGCAAATAAAGGAAGAACCTCGTCAAAAAGAACCCGAAGTATAAGATTTATATACTATCAGGACAAACAGAAAAACGCAGAAACACTGGCGGAAGAAAAAGATGGGAGATTGGTTATAAATTCTCAGTGTGGGCAAGGAAGGTTGTTTTGATTCTTCCTGGATGTATCTTGATATCTTTGTTAAAGGACTCAACTTTCCTAAGATAAAGGGGGATTAAAAATTGGTTTACCTATAGGGGTAGCATTGTTTGGGGAAAGGGGATTACCTTGAAGTTTAACTCTATATGAATATTAAAAAATAAAAATAAAAAAGGAATAAACTAGACTAAACTAAACTAAAATTTAAAACAAAATTAAAAAAATAGAAATGCAAAAGAAAAACACAGGTATATGTATCAGAAAGTTCAGGTGAGAAGGTTATTATGGAATTTGATGTACGGGACATCTCACTGTGATGGTAAATAGGTTAATAAATTATCTATATGTTAAAAAAAAATGAACCAGAATGGTGGGAACGAGTTAAAAATGAAAGTTGTCCTATGAAGTAGTGGTGGTTGTTCTCTTATAGTCTTTTTTTTTTTTTTTTTTTTTTTTTTTGTCTTTCCTGGTTGGTTTTCTGGGGGATGGGCCTGCCACGTGGGTTTTCAGTCAATGATGTTCACTGAGTTAAGCCCTCCCTCCCCCCTCAAGGTGGTGGGCTCTGAGGAAACCGGTTTTTTCAGGCTTTTGTTCTCTGGAGGTTTTTATGTTTGTTCACTTTTTTTTTCTCTCGCCCTGACCAGTTTTGATGGTTTTTGTAGGTTTAGAGGAAAGCAAACTGCACCCTGACCTCCCTCTCAGAGAGAAGCCTCAGTCTGGTCCCCTGTGGGTGTTGCAGAGCCCATATAAATTCCCCCTTGGCTGCTGGCAGAGCAGGTTCTGAGTTGCGGTCCCGGGGTATGCAGGATCTTCTGCTTGTACCCAAAACCACGACCGCCAGAGAGGTTCCAAGCAGCGATTGCACACTGAGATTTTCCCGCTGGCCCGGGCTGGGAGTGCCTGGTCTTTCTGGGTCTAAGAGAGCCGGGCTCGTGGGCACCTCTCTCAGGGGAGGGTTTGGGTCTTGCACACGTCTCTGGCTCTGATAGCAGGGCGTGGGTCCGAGAGCATCAGGCTGGGCCTTCGCACACCTCTCTCAGGGGAGGGTGAGGGGCTCGTGCATCTCAGGCTCTGTAGCAGGGCTCAGTGTTCTGCCATCTGGCGAGGCTCCCAGCCCCTCACAGGAGCCAGACCCCACGTGTTCTCGGGCGCACTGGCAGCTCAGGGACCAAGACCTGGTTTCTCTGCCACACTTTCTCTGGCTCAGCACCAGGGGAGGCTGTCCTGGGTCCAGGGACTTAAGCCCTTGTCCCTAGCCGCCCCGATTCCCACAATTTCCCCCCCTCCCCCCTCCCCCGGCGATCCTTTGCTCTTTTTGAGTGCTTTCAACCAGTCTCCAAGTTAATGCTGGTCCCCAGATGCAGGGCACTCTCGTGTTGGGGTATTACTTTCCAATCGGTTACCTCTGGTGGCTCCCTCCCCCTTTTGTTTATCTTCCAATATCAGTCCGACGTTCCCACTCCACTTTAGCTGCCCACTCTTGTCTTCTGCCCCTGTAGAGATCCAGACGTGTATAATTCTGGTCTCAGGCTGATTTCATGGGTGATCAGAGTTCTTTGGTAGGTAATAAGCTCACTTTAGGGTACAGGTTGAAACGGCGCCCCCTCCTACTTCCCCGCCATCTTGTCTCCCCGAGTCCACTTGTTAATGTTCTGACTGGTCTGGCAGGTGATGATGACTCCTTCTTTTGGAGCCATGGACAGGATGGCAGGAGACTGGGTCAGCACATTTTCTCCATGGGAGGCTGAAACCACACAGGAAACATTAGCAGAGTCTCAGGATATGTACATGGAAGTCACCAGTATCTAGTTAGGTAGGACAGAGAATACTACTCATTTTTAAAATAAGCCAAATTCATCTGTGGAAAGATTCCCAATGAAGAAAGAAAATCAGGATGGAAAATCATACCCCCACTTTGACCTGCTTTGTCCAAATATTCTCACCTGGAACCCAGAGGAGCAGAAGGCCAAGGACTGTGATGGAGTCACCATCTTGCTGCTTTCAATGGTTCCAGTGTGTTCATGCCACACACCCAGAGACTCTGGTATAAGACTCTGAAAGGCAGAAACACTTCAGATCTAAGAGGAAGAAGATATGCAAACTATGGGGTAGTCGTATTGCTTAAATACTCAAAAATTAAGTTTGTCAGAAGAATCCCCCACTGGGCCCCATTCTTTGCGGGGTGTGTTAAGTCTCCCTCTTCTGGGCATGTGGAGGTTTTGAAAGTGCTTACCCCGTGCTGGGCCAACTACAAGGTCTACCAGCAGGGGGCATGGCATATGATGTGATGCAGTCCTCTGGTGGACTTTGCTTTCACTGGCAGTGAAGAGCGGGTCCCATCCTCAATCATGGCCCAGGGCTACCTTAACTCCCTGCTCTCTGCTCCAGTGTGTTGTATAAACATCCCCAGAGCATCCCGCCAGGCCATACTCTATCAATTACATCCTGTTAATTGCACATGATGAGTGATAAATGGTGAGGACTTCGCTAGCTTGCAAAAACACATTTGCTCCAATAGTGGGATGCAAACCCTACAAAAATTCATGTGGCCCCCCACCCTGGTGGCTATGTAGGGGGTCCAATATCTGAGGAATGCGGGCACATCCTCTCTGAGGTAAAGGACAAGTGCTTGCATCTTGTACCTCCAACCACTGAGGTTGAAGCACAGTATCTCGTTGAGTGTCGAGTGTTGAGTGTTGAGACAACACATTCCACACTTGGGTAAGCTACCATTCTGTTTATCAGCTAATTTTGAAGTCACCAGTATAGAGTGGATGCAGAGTCTGGAGGGACTCTGTATCAGGCTTAGGTCTCGATGCAAGTGGCCCTATCATGTGGGCCCTAGGACTTCTCCTATTATTTGGTGGTATGTGCATCTGTGTCCAGAAGGACGTTGGGGACACTCTGGCAAGCCCAGATGAAGACTCAAAGCACAGACTTCCCAGTTCTTTGGCAAGACTTGGCCCTTCTCAAGAAAAACGTATTCACTGTTCAACAAGTAGTTCCCAGCATAGCACAGGCCCCGGTAGACCTGTCCACGGAACATCAGTTAACTGTAACAGAGCTGTTTGTCCTAAACCAGAAATGTCAGACACACCAGATTGGGTGGAGCCCAGCAACAGACAATCTCAGAAAACAGATAGTATTTTCTTTAGTATTGGCCCAAGCAGATTCAGCGGGCACACTTAATTTATGGGACAAGAGTTTTGGATCACCATAATACTCACCACTCTTGCCCAAACACCCCTGCATGAGCTCCTATTTTCAGCCTCATGAGGCTTTATACTTAATCCATTTTCTTATTTCTGCATTCTTGCTGCCCCAGCCACAAAGGGGCCTTCTCTCCCAAAATTAACTAACTCCTGGAGGCAGTAAAAGACTTGCCCAAGGGCATACATTTGATATGCAAGCCAGAAAATCCTGAGTCCAAATCCTACTCTTTTCTTCTCAATGAGAGGTACAATCTGTGACATTTCCATCTACCCAAATCCCCCTCCTACCAGTGGACAAGTGGCACACCTATAGTGTGCAGCCTGCTGAAATTTTCAAACTCTCCAATCCTATGTGTGAGTAGCTTGTTGACTTTGCTTCTCCATTACTTCTCATGAAATACGCGGTAAAAAATACAGGCCAGCAGTACTTCTCTCTGCCTGTGCGTCTCACCTTGGTACTGCCTGTGTCACCGTGGGGCATGCTGTGTGTTCTGTTCCCAGGGGACTATGCGTATAATAAAAACTTCTTATTGCATTGTAATAGCTCTCCTGTCTTTGTTTCTTAGCACAACTCATTAAAGACACAGGACCTGCCAACCAGCCAATAGCAGAGAAAGGACTCCAGGATCAGCCCTGGTTCAAATCATATGTTGATGTAAGTTAAACGAACAGCTCCCATACCATTCTGTAATGAAGTAAGATTTTTTTTTAGTAGGCGCTCAAAGAGCACAAATGGTCATTGAATTAATGTGGCTGGGGAAGTGGCCTGAAGTAAGGACACGGATGCCCTACGGCATGGCTGGCTAAGAAAGGTCTGGAAGGAAGAGAGTGGAAGGATAAAGGAGGAAAGATCAGAGGCAAGAAGTTATCCACTCCATATCCTCTTCCTCCATATCCTTTATAACCTTTGGTATTTCTTTTTTTTTTTTTTAATAAATAGATACTAAATTTTATTAAATATTTTTCTGCATCTGTTGAGACAATCCTATGATTTTTACCCTTAAGTTTGTTAATGTGACTTTCATGCTGATTGATTTATTGATATTAAAGGATCCTTGCATCTCTGGAATAAATCCTACTTGATCATGGTGTATGATCCTTTTAATGTATTGTTGAATTTGGTTTGCTAATATTTGGTGGAGGATTTTTGCATCTATGTTCATCAGGAATATGGCCCTTCTCTTCCTGACACCAAGAGCTACAGCCTTGTCTACCATCCCCTCCTGCTCCAGGCAGGCCTGGCCCCCCAGAATGGGATCTGGGAGGGGAGGCAGATGCACATAGCTCGGGTTCCTTAAATATACAGAAACATGATAATGTGGACATGCACCTTGTTCCAAACTGCACATAGGTGAACAAATGTTTCATTTCAAACCCTGTTATTTGCCCTATAAGTATGGCCCTTGGGATTCCACTGGAAGTGTCCCCTGAGGGGAGGACACTCCACCCAGGCCTCTCAGTGGGGACTCCAGCCTGTCTGTCTCCGGGGCTTCCCCAGCCGGTGAGGTGGGGTGTTGTAAGTACCCGATATGAGGTAAAGTGTCCTTATTCTCATTTCTTGCCTACTATTCCCTTCCTGTATGTGCATATTCCATTCCTCTTCTGTTTCTATTAGTTTTTCTATCATAATAATAAAGTTTTCTTTCCTTTTTGAGGTCGAAACAGGGCTGTGGTGAATCTCTTGTGCAGCATGGGAGATGAGGGCTACTGATGCAGATGTTCACTACACTTAATAATACCTTGGCAGCAACATCTAAACTGGCATTGACCACTCCACTAGACGCCCGAGCCTACTTCCCTTGACACATAAAATTAACCATAACCTAGAGCAAATTCAGGAGCAGAGCGATGGGAGAATCGACCCTTTGTGAGGGTGAGGTGTGGATCCCCATGCAGGGGTACTTGATACAGGCTCTGTCTGGGTTTAGGATAATGGCTCATGTCATGAAGCAGTGCAGCAGCCATGGGACCCATGGAACAGCCAGAATGCCACCTGTCAGAGGAAGACTCAGGCATGTGCCCCACTCAGAGGAAAGATGGCTGAAGTGTTGTGGTTGGACTTGTAGTGCACTCAAAGCCTCCACAAACTCTGCCCTCCTCACCGGGACTGCGTGCTCGTTGTTTTAGAGAATCCCAACCTTGCCCCCTTCCCTCTGTTTAAGAAGGAACAGCAGAATGAGAAACAGGTTCAGGAAGTTTATATGGTGCCCAAGCAACCCTGCGCTGACTTCTCAAACCCCTGGAGGGAACTGAATTTTCCTGAGGGCACCTAGATTTCATTCATTGGTTAATTCAACACAAAACAGAAATATTGAGCTGAAAAGATAGAATAACTGAAAATCAGGATTCAGACTTACCCTAGGTCCAATGAGGGTCCCACATGTCTCCCTGAGTGAGAAAATTCTGGGCCTATATTCCATCTATTCCATCTCTCTGGCCCTTGCACAAATCCGGGACCCGAGGTCAAGTGTTTGCCACATCCTTACCCATCTGCAGGAGAAAATGGCTTCAGAGCTCAATGTTCTCCAGTCAGAGGTTTTATAAAAAGCTGGGCCCAAAGTTCTCCACTTTCTTTTTGTGACTTAAAATTCTTTTTCCCCTCCCTGCCTCCCATTATTTATTTCCCAGCATATTTTGTTATTTTACCACGGTTATTGATATGAAGAGTCAAGTACATCTTTTCTGGAAACTGAACCCATTTAAAGACATTTTTTTAAAATTTTATTTTATTTATTTATTTTTTTGTTTTTTATAAACATATATTTTTATCCCCAGGGGTACAGGTCTGTGAATCACCAGGTTTACACACTTCACAGCACTCACCATAGCACATACCCTCCCCAATGTCCATAACCCCCCATCTCCCAACCCCCCTACTCCCCATCAACCCTCAGTTTGTTTTGTGAGATTAAGAGTCACTTATGGTTTGTCTCCCTCCCAATCCCATCTTGTTTCATTTACTAAAGACATTTTTTAATTGAAAATGGAAGCTTTTCATTTGATCTTGTAGCACTTTGTCATTTTAGAACTTCTAAGATGTTCCCAGAGCTTCTGAGTTGACTTTTGTGTGTTCCTGTCACACAACTCTATTTTGGAGTTGTTTTTGGCTCCTTACATTTCCACTTGGTACTTACACAACCCACTGCTTATGAGATTTGCTTCTGTTCTCCCTGACTGCTTTGCATAAGCCCCCCCAGGCCCAGGCCAGCTGCTCAGGCTGTATTAAAGGGGCTGTTGCTATGTGAGCTGAGCTGTGTCGGGCAGGCAGGGGCAGCAAGATGGCGTCACAGAGGCAGGTCCTGCTCTGCTTGTTCCTGTGGGTCTCAGGTGAGAAGCTGAAAAGTGCCATAGTCCTTCTGGA
>NW_022632385.1:0-12022 GCF_010015895.1 Lontra canadensis | reverse complement strand
ACCAGTGTTCCCAAGGCCACTCACATTAGCTGTTGCATGGACCCCCCGCCACCCCATCTGCGCCTGTGTCTCTTTGCTGGAGACTGTCTCTGGCCTTGGGCACTGCCTGAGGTTGGCACAGAGCAAGCTCAAAGTGCTGGGAGGAGAGGGAGGGATGCTGCTGGCTCACTACCCAACTTCCTGGCCCCTTGGGGTGCCTTGCCATAGTGTGTCCTAGGCTAGTGCTTCTCAGAGTTTAGCCTTTGTTAAAACCCAGATTCCTGGGCACCCCTCAGACAGTCTGATCTAGTAGGTTTGGTGGGGAAGAGAGGGATGAGATTGGCACTCCAAGCCGTTCAGCCTTGCTCCCAGCAGCCTGAGTGGTAAGTAACCCTTGTTAACACACGCCCTATGGATTCTTCCCTTCCCCGTCTCCCCTGGGATCACATCCCAGAAGAAGTGCCATCATCCATCTCCCTGAGGTCTGTTTTTGAAAATCTTAATTACAATAGCCACTGAGTCTCCATCTTATTATGTCAGATGATGTTGGGGTTAGAGGGGGCAATTACAGTAACTATTTCTGAATTGTCATCAGAGTAAAAGCAGAAAGGCATCCATGAGATATCCTCAGGTTCAAATGGCAACTAGCGAGTTGTGCCCAATCCCCCTGGCCTCCCTTGAAATATGCCTGAAAATATTCACGGAGACAGGGAAGAAAATCAAAACAGCCTGGAAACATGGCTTATTAACCAACTATTTTTAAGGACCCTGGGAAGAAATCTCATCAGCCACATGGGCAGGGGGCCCGTGTGAGCCAAAGGTCTATGCAGCAGCCCTGTCTTTCTCTGATGTGTGCTCCTACCCTCATGAGGAAGAGCAAGTTACTATTACTGCCATCACTGTTGTTGTATGGGGAGTTAGCGTTGGCTTATTTTTACCGTTATCGTTGATGTCATCGCTCATATTATTATGTTGTGGCCTTGTCAGGAGTCCATGAATCCCCTGAAAATGGTGGAAAATATGGTGCCTTTTTCTGAAGGGAGGGTCCCCAGCTTGGATCCGATTTTTCCAAGGAATCCTCAATATGCCAATAGCCATTGAGCGAGAGGATAGGTTAAGCCCACAAGAGTGAATGGTGTTATAAAGAGACAAACAGTTCTGTGTGCAGATTGAGAAGGTAATAGAGTGAGCATCAGCCCCGGGAGTAGGGAGACAGGCAGGTGCTGTGGGCAGCGGGGAAGGGAGGGAGCAAATGGTCAAGATCCCTGGAGGAGCAGGAGAGGAGGAGAGGGGACAGTGTTTGAGGTGTCTCCAGGCCAGGCCAGGGCCAGGGGCCTCCTCCGGTGGCCCAGACCCTGTAGGGAGTGATTGAGAGGTGTGCCGATGGACCCAGCTCATTCAGGAAGCCAGGCCTGTGGGACAGGAGGTGGGCTGGCGGAAAGAGAGAAGGTATTGATGGAAAAGCCAGAGGGCCAGGAATGTTGCAAGAAACATGACATTTTTCCATCTCTGTCTGAAATACGGAGACTGAGGCTCAGGGAAGTAAAGAAATGTGCCAAGTTCACTCAGGCCATTGAGCACAGAGTGGAGACTGACTTCAGTCTGTCCCTCTTTGGAGCATCCTTCTCAGTGCATAATATTTCTTCAAATTGCCAAAGAGTCTCTGTGGCCATGACTTAAAATCTTAGCTTTGCACAACTGCAACTTTGGGCTAAAATTCCTCCATGGATCCCTTCCCACAGTGTCAGCTCTGGCCTTTCTCAGGGTCACTCTCTAGGGTGCAAGCACCCCAGGAAGGGGCAGTGCAACGGAAGTGAGAGGGTCCACCATCAAATGTCTCCCCTGACCTTTGGCAGAAAGCTGAATGGACCGGATGCCTCGGGTAAAGCAGAGGAATGGTCCAGAAAATGGAAAGACACTGTGCCCACTAGAGTTTTGCTTAGATGCGACTTGCAGTAATGACACCCACGTCTTGATCCCATCGTCTTCTTATGGCCTGGTGGAGCCACTGGGCGGATGCCAGCATGTCATCAGCCTTCTCTGGAGGGCAGGACACTTGCCTGAATGGACATAGGAGCTGGTAGGAGGTCCAGGCAAAGGTGTGCAGTGCCTGGGCCTGGACACACACGCCTGTCTGGAGAGCACATGAGTTGAGGAGCAGAATTCACATGAAGACAGGAACACTACCATCCTCGGCTTAGCAGAAGCCACTCTTCATGTGTACCCTTCCTGCATAGACCCAGACCAGAAATGCCCTGGTCACCACGACATAGGAAGATTCATTGTGTGAGGACAGGAAATAAAAGGGACTGAAGTGTGGAAGGTGGACACAAAACGGAAACTCTGACCGCAGCAGAAATCCAGCCGCCAGACTCTGGAGAAGTCCCCAGTACGTGATCACTGTCTTCCATGCTTGAAAATGCCCTACCTTCCTTCCCCTTTCCTGCGATTAGCCGTGTCGAAGAGATAGCGGAGCCAAGGAAGAAAGTGGTGGGAGGTCAGAGAGCGGACAAGAACTTGCAAGCTTCGTGAATGTGTGCTGCAAAAGAGACGGGGAGGAGAGCTGACACAGGAACAGAGGAGTGACTGCGAGCCCAGAAAGTGCCAGGCCATCTTCATCCAGCAAAAATACAATTGGCATGAATCACAAAAAAAAAAAAAAAAAAAAAAGGAAAGAAAATTAGGGCTTGATCCAAACAAAGATATCAAATATCAATATTTGACATTTGACACAAATACAGATTCACCCAGTTTATCATTCACTCTCATACACTTGAGCCCGAAATCTAACCTGCCGGAGTTTCCTGCTTTCAGGAGCGTCCCACACAAGCTTCCAGAAGCAAGGTGTGCTGCCTCAGTAGGACCCGAATTCAGCACCACAGTTTCTTCTCTGTTTGCTGGTGAAAGAAGTACTGAGCTATCTCAAGGAGGAAAAGGTTAGAGCCAAGCCCCCAAAGCCAGATTCACTCAACAATCAGCAGAATCGTATCCTTGTCTGACAGTTGGTGGCCCCGTCCTGTGACAATGTGGGGTCTGCTTTACAAAGTCCTGAGAAATAAGAAATGCCAGGTGGTTTCAAACCAACCAGACACATGTGAAATTGTGGCAGACTTAGTTTCGAGTCAGTCTTTTGAGCCCATCATGAATGATGGGCACAAATACAGACTCAGAGGGACCTATGTCAAATTTCAGTTCTGGGGCTTGGTCCCGTGCCCTGGTCTCCGACAGCTGGCTCTGGAGGGCCCCAGCTCGAGGGAGTGATACTCGGACGAGATGCTGTATGCAGACCGTGCAGTCTGGGGCCTCTTTCCTAGCAGGTGCTCGACGACTAAGCAGGTACTGGTTCTCTAGTCACCTGGATGTTTCTAACAATGGAATCACTCGCAAAGGTCTCTCCTAGGAGCCCTTCATCTTAAAGAACAATTTTAAGACATGTAATTTGGTTTCAGTTGTCCTTTCTAAGCTATGCCTTATTTGTGCTGTAAAAAGACAGCCACAAAAAACACAACAGAAGAAAGGGAAGCTCAAGTGAGTTAAGGAATGAAACAAAGCCTAAAGTAGCTGCATTGATGCATTTTGCCCTTGATAATGATAAGGGGAGGGAGCCAAGGTGACGTCCACTGGAATGGGGTGGCATGGAGAGAAGGGAAGGCACACTGGGAGAAAAGGAAAGAAGGAAGGCAGGCCTTCCATCCAGCCAAATGCTGCAAGGGAATGTAGCCATTTTCTCTGCCTCCCTTGGTGATCTCTGAGGCCACCTGGACTCCCTGGGCGCAGAGGAGCTCAAAAGGCTTCCTCTTACCCACCCCACGGGGAGCCATGTCCCCACCTGCGCTCCCCACCCTCCCCAGATTCTCCTAAAACTGCCACAGGAGACAAAAGACAATGTGATTTTCATCTGCACTTAATGCCATATTTTATTTCCGATTTCTGGAAGCTATGTTAGGAAGGAGGGATTCCTTAAAATGAAAGCTAACCACACAGATTCACTTTCCCAATTCTGTGCTCATCTTTTCTGGCTGATTCTTCCTTCCCTTTTGGGACAAGGGGAGAAATGTGAGTTTGGTTTATAAAAGTAAAAAAAAAAAAGAAAAGAAAAAGTCGTGGACAGAGGCATGCCCTTCTCTTCTGGTTCTTAGCATGCTGGAATGCACCTGTGTTAAAATATGAAGAAATAAAACAAATATAAATTATGCATTTTCCAACTTAATTTAAAATGCATTATGCTCTGCTTTGTTCTCTGGAATTAGTCTTATTAAGGGGACAGATCTGTATGGATTAATTTTGAGTCAGTTTATTCACTTCTTTGTAATTCAGTGGCAAGGATTTTTGTCCCCAGGCATCAAATTAATTTTTTTTTTTTACTGTAAGTAACACACACGAAATATAGACCTCTTTGTGTTATTTCTTTGTTTACCTAGCAAGCAACACATTCCCATATTATGTTTCCACCCAATCTTACATCTCTCCCTTTAAAGAACAAAACTTTCCAAATGATTTTTAAGGCAATGTAACCATTGTCACAATATTGGAGTTGAACACAATAATACCATTATCCTCTTCCTGCTATTCATTTACAGAGAGATCCACATGGCCTCCCTCCAATTCAAACCAGGAGGCCACCGGCCCCAAGCCCCTGCCTCCGATAATTCTGGCAACGTGTGAACTGATATTTTACGACGATTTAAAATATGTACCAAATCATCATTTTTAAGTATTGTTTTAGTACCGTAATTCTTCGTTCAGCTCAGACATTTTAAATCTTTATTTTTTTTCCTCCCTCTACTTAAACCGAGCAAGAAAATAGTCTGCCTTCTTAATTAGTCTTCTTTAAACAAAATATCCTTTCATATGCGCTAATAAAGACTAAGGATCCTTCCTCTCTTGTTTAAATAACTGCTTGCTGTGGTATAAAATTGTAAGACACACGATGCAGATCAAGTTGCGGGCTTGAAGTGGGGAAGAGGAACAAGCCGAGCCATAATAAGCAGATTTTAATGATTTACTATAAATCAGCATTTTTGCCCTGTCAGTGAGATTGAAGAGGCAGACAGCTCCTCACATGTCTGCCGAGCAAATGTCTTCCTGATGAATCATGTGCCCTGAATCACTGATCACAACATTCAAACGGCACATCCAAATAATGAGGGAAACATATACACAGCCTCCCGATGGCTGCTCGAAGACGGCAGGAATATATGCTTTTTCGTTGTGTGGTAGTTAAACCCTTCCATTGATCCTCCCAGGGCTCCACGGAGGGTAATGGGAGCGTATATTACCGGGTTAACCGTCGCTGCCCTAACGTGGACTGATCTGCATAAATGCTCTGCCCCACCCCCAGACTTTTGATGAGAATCTAATCTAGTCTTGCAGAGATGGGGCGGCGGGGGGCTAGCAGAAAGACGGGCGGTGATGATAAACCTAAATGCAGAGAATCCGGCCACAGAGACCTGTAAAAATCAGAGCTAATTTCTGTTGGGTCAGAGGCTCGTTGGGTCTGGGGGCAGCTCTTCCAACGCCCCCAGCGGTCAGGCCCCCTCCTGCCCCAAGCAGGATTGCTTCCTCGATCCGTGTCTAATATGCACACCGACATAAAGGGTTTCTGGGTTTGGGACCCAGCCCTGGGGAGAGGAGCACTGTGGAAGGTTGGAAGGGTCCATTTGGAGAGTAGGTGTACTGGACCTAGTACATCTACTCTCACCCAGTACACCCCAGACTGGACCCAGGGGCTGGGGGAACCAGGCACAGATGCCTCTGGCTCAGACACGGAGTGCAATCTCTGCACCTGGTTCCATCTTTCACATGCAGGAAGCCTTCCCTGATTGCCCCCTTCAGGCCCCACTCCTCTGCAGCTCTGTAGCCTGCCTTCAGCTTCATACACATATGCTACTTGTCCATGGTCATCCTTATAGTCCTTCTAATGGTCACCCACCCTGGGGCACAGCAGCTTCCCCAGTTGCAAACACAGCACATTAACTCTTTCAAAGCCATTACGATATCTTACACATAGTATGGGCTTCATTGTAACCTGCTCACTCCATGAGTAATGGATGAATGAGTGATGGGGTCATAGCAGCCAAGGGTGGACCAGACAAACTCAACAGGATCGCAGCACCCTGAGACCCCAGGATGTCAGAGACAACACGACAGCGTCCTGGGGCCAAGTGTGATCCGTTGCCTCCTGCCAGATTCTAACCTTGATCCCTCCGGCTTCCACAGCCCCACTTTGGTGCCAACAGAGAGCATCCACTATGGGCTCATCCAAGGAAGCTGACCTCTGAAAAAGAAGAAGACAAGTGTCCGGGAGTGAGCCTGGAGGGGCCTTTGCAAGCCAGCACCATGTGCAGGGGACTAAAAGGCACTCACATCGGATGGTGTCCTCAGGGATTTTATTTAAAATATAAATCCAAGAATAAATTAAAGCTACCCCATGCCCTGCCCCTAGCATGATGAACGTAATTAGAACTCTGAACTTTTTTTCCAGTAGCACCTTCTTGCTAATGAGAGTGGACCTGCATGGTTGATTTGGGGACACCTGCCTCTTCACCACCCAGGACTTCATGACAACCAGTCACAATTTTCGTGTCTCCAAAGGTGCCTCTGGCAAACTCAGAGATGTTCAACCTCAGTTCCTGGCTTATCCCACTCCAACCCTCAGCACACCTGCCCCGCTTCTAGGCAGGGTATGCCGGGGCCTCCAAATGCCCACAGTCAGTGCTCAGCTCATTGCTGGTTCTGGGGAAGTCAAGATGCACAGGAACCCCGGGGCTTGCCTCTAGAAGCTCACCGTCCGAGGGAGCTGCTGGAGCGGCCTCGCTCCAACCCTGGGCGTAACCACTCTTTGCACTGCTGTTGGAGAAGGACCCCCAATGGAGCCTGAGCTCACGCTGGGGAGGAGGGCAGGAGCAGGCTCCGAACTCTGGGCTTTCCACCGCAGTCCCATGCGGGGTGCTCCTCACTGCTCTCCCGAAGGCAGGGGGAGCTCGGCAGCCCACACGTTGGCCGGAGCGTCCACCTCTCTCCTAACGCCATCTACTTAGTATTACAAATACAGCTCCCCTCTCAACTGAAGACCCTTCTCGTCCCCCACAGTGAAAGTTATCATTCCTTCCTTGGAATCTTTTAACGCTCTGGATATTTATTCATTCATTCATTCATTCATTAGTAGAAGGCCCTCTGCTTGGTGCTGGGTAATCCAATGTGAGGAGAGACTTCACAAGGCAGTCTACCCTCAGGAGCTTCTCCCCCTAGACTGGCTACTCTGCCTGCTTGTCCCAGTAAGCCATTGGCCAGGTCGCAGGGTGCGAGACATCCCTTCCTGAGTCTGCTTGGAGCATTGGTTGTGTGCCAGGCAGGGTCATTCCCGGGGGGCCACAAGGACTTGTGTTGTCACACAGAGGCCCCCCCAACCCAGGGCAGAAGGACCCCTCACTGGTTGAATGGTCTGATGTCACCATCTTGAAATTCTCAAGGATTCGTGAACAAGGCACCTTGCATTCTCATTTTGTAAAATTCCAAAACAGTCAAGGGCTTACAAGGTGCAGGAAAGAGGAAATAAAGAAGCAAACAAATAAATTAACAAGATTTTGGGATGGGTCATAGTGGTGAGACAGGGAGTGGGAGGGGGTTACCACAGACAGGGACATCGAGGAAGGCTAGAGGGAGGGCACTTCCTGTAGGTGGCGGGGGGTGAGGGCAGCCACCAACAGGAGATACACCAGCCAACCCCACTAGTTATATAAGCTCACTTTTCTGTTAGGTCCAGATGTGTGGGAGGATGGAGACTTGGTCCCTCTCCAACCCTATGGGGAAATCGGGAGGATAAGAAGGGGGTTCCTGTCACTTCCGTTCCTGGCGTCAGCACCACTGGGAGCAGCAGGGAGGAGCCTCTGTGATCAGGCTTCCTTGTTTCCTGGTCGCTTAAGTCTTGCTACATTTGTCCTCAAAAGCTCCATGGGAAAGGCGGGGATTCCCACAGAGAACTTTGTCAAGACTGGCTGCTCTGAGGAGTCCCCAATCCTAAGGGCATCCTTGGCACTTTTGGATGGAGCCAGTGCTGTGCCCTCGGCCTGATGTTCAGACAAAGGCCAAGCAGGTCCCGTGCATTCCCTCATCTACTGACGACACCAGCCCCACTTCTTATCACTCCCAAAGTGCTCCTATGGGCTTGTCAGTGCCTTCAGGGCAGCCTCCTCGACACCTGGTAAGTCAGGTGTGAATTCTTCTACCCTAAGGCTGACTTTCTGTCCAAGTCCCTGGAGAGGAGTGGGGTGTTGTGCCAATTGCTTGTGGCTTCACCATCAATTTGGGGGCTCGCTACCTTGTGCACACCCCCACACCTGGGTTTCTACCATTTAAGCCTCAGCCTGGCCTCCTCAGCAAAAGGCAGAGAGCGTGACACCCCGAGGTGTTAGACGCACACAGCCGTCCCTCTCCCATCTACAGGGTAACCCTCTCCCCCAGCAGACACTGGTTCCCTGTTGCAACAGGCACCAGACACAATTCAACAATCGTGATCTTCATGCCAGAGAGGAAGCTTCCTGAGGACAGCACCTTAGCACCCGCCATATTTTCCAGGGCACCACAATACCCAGCACCCACCAGCCCGCCGGGGCTGGGTATCTGGCAGGTGTGCAGCTGGCGAGATCAGGATGGGTGATGGGGAGCAGGAAAGACATGGTCCCAGGGCAGCAGGAATCCAGGCTGTGTGCAAGGGAGCCTGCAGGAGACTTGTCACCACAACAAGGAATGACACAGAGCACTGTGCAGTTGAAAGCAAATTTCATCCACAATGTAATTATCCAACCTGGAAAAGAGGGGTCCCCTCTCCAGGGACAGCCATCCATGTGAGGCGCAGGAAAATAAACTCGTTCTAGGTCAATTTAAAGGTTAAACGGAGGTCAGTGGGGGGGGGGGTGGAGACAGCCCCCGACAATGGGAGCAGTCTCCTGGCCACGGGCTCAGGACTTTCACCTTTGGCTCTCACATTCATCTGGGGAAAAAAAAATTGTGAAGCAGATAATTGGATATTAGTAGACATACCATTTCAGTAATCTCAGAAAATAAAAACAAGAGTGATTACAAATCCGGTGGCAGTTACTTTAGAAAGATAGTAACGTGTAGTTCCCAGTTTCTCAGACTGTAACTTGTGCACTTAACCACTAATTTCTCCACTGCTCCAAATGCAGTGTATACATTTAGCTCAGAATTTATCATCGCCGTTTGTGTATATTACGCCAGCGGTATAATCCATCCTCATGAAGCTAATGCTTGGCATTAGGAAAATGGACTCCGTATGGGTCCTGCCAGCCTCTGGCCTCAGACACACCCCACCAGACGCTGCGGGTTGGTGCCCCCCATGCCCCCACCCCGAGTGCTTGTGGATCCATGCTCTGGGCAGCATCTCCAAATAGCATGGTCTGATTTCTGCAAGTTGCTGGTGTCCATTGTCTGTGGATGTAAAAATCAATGACCTACATAAGATTTTGATTTTGCACCGGGAATTGAGAGAGAGAGAGAGAGAGAAAGGCGGGGGTGGGGGGGGGGGGGGCGGGTACTGAGATGCAGATAGAACATAAAGAACTGGTCATGTTAAAAATATTAGTATGTTGGGCTCAAAAACTATATCTTCAAGGAGAGATCTATTTTTTCCCCTTTGAACAGGAACATATTTAATTTCATGGTCATTTGATTAAAACAGTTAATTGTATTAATGTGTTATTGAGCCGAGAGTGCTGGTCATTCCTAGGTGGACGGTCCCCGGGTGCAGAGAATAAAACCCCTAATTCCAAGGCTGCCGGGGAGCTGGCAGAACCAGAACCTGCTGTTGAAACCTCTGTGTGTATTTTCAATCCTTGTTTTTATTTTCTTAAAAGAGAGAGGAAAAAAAAGCCTCAAACTGCTGATTTCTGCAGAAAAATCTGCAAATGAACTGTTCTATTAGCACAAACATACCAAAGTCTTTAGAACTCCTCTCTTCAAAAGCATAATTAGGTATTTATTTCAGACATACTAACATCTTTGCGGTAGCTAATAAGATGCAGCCCATTTGAATATTAATATAATAAATGATTAAATTAAACAGCAAGATTCAGACTCAGAAATAGCCTTTATAGGTCCCAGGGGGTCACTAAAACTGTTTCCATTTCTTCCTACAGTTAACATAGTGCAAGGGACACGAATGCATAGAGCAATATTTGTCTTATGAAACGCAGAGTTTTATATGGTGCTATTCAGTTTTATTACTCCACAGTTTGAATCTGGGGCCCAGAGTGAAGTCACCATGCTGAGGCCTGACAGCCGCTCTTCCTGTCTCCCTGCTCCCCAGCGTTCCAGAAACCTTCCCCTTTCTGGCCAAGGGTTCCCTCTGACTTGTCTGCACACTAATAGGTACCCATGCAGGCAGGAGAGCACGAGGTAAACCCACCATGCAATTCAAAGCCAAACAACAAAACAAAACAGGCACTGCGTCGCCAACTGCCCAGGGTTGCGTGGGCGTGTTTCATGCGTCCACAGCCGCCCGCACGAATGTGGGGCTGCAAGGCCACGCCCAGACCTGGGTGCAGGCCCCAGCCAGCTGCGCCAGGATGTGCCTGGTCCTTCATCTCCCCACGAGGAGGGACCCCTCCCCCCGCCCCGGCTCCACCAGACAGAAAAGAATGGGCAAAGTCGGCAATTATAATTGGCCATTATTCCAATAAAGGTGTTTCCCTTTTTAAATTAGTCCATGAAAACTGCACACTCTCCAAATCCCATGAACCTGAGAAGTGTTAATAAACATCTGGCCATGGTTTTTGCTTAATTAGCATTCCTTAGTTTGGACAGAAGTCTGTTTATGTAAAACAAAACACACGCCCGCGCGCGCACACACACATTCTGTTTTGTAGGCCACCAGTCCTCAGAAATCCAAGAGCAGTCTCCCCTAATGGTCGGGGAGAGGCTTGGGTCTTTCCAATACCCTTATTTGTCAACTGAGCAGCGGGAAGAGACAAGCTCCTTGGATCTGCATGCTTAATTTTATTATGCAACAATCAGACCCAATGCCTAATAACCCGATCTCCTCACGCTGTTTGAAAACACGCACATCTCCGAAACAGAAAAATATTGAAGCTTGGCGGCCAGCGAGAATAAAATCGGAAACAACATGAGCCAACCTCCAGCGTGTCCACAGGCCACATTATTATTATCCGCAGCCAAAAATCTCACAGCCCTATCTCTCGGAGGAGCAGCCTTGGCGGGGAGGTAATGGATACACCATAACCCGGCTTGCAAGACTCTCCTGTCTAAATTAGATAAAAGAAAAGTAGGAAGAAAACTCGAAGATAAGTGGTACAAAGTAAATCAAAACAAATCATCTTACCAAACTTTATTCACATCTGATACCATTTTTAGAAATTAAGGTCAGTTTTGTGGAACTAATAGGGAGTTATACCTATATATCTTGGACACCATGACAAAGCTGGAGGGGAAGATTTATACTGCATGGTTGCAGATGCAGAAGAAAGATATGAAAGATCAAATGGAAGTGCATGATAACAAATGAAAAATGGTCCCCACAGCCCATAAATTAATTGAGAAAAGAAGGTTGTCATTATTTGAACATGCTTTAAAATAGGGTATGGGGTCCAGATGGTTGAGGATAGATAGGCCCACAAGTTTGAGTAATTGATGACTTAAAAATAAAACAAGATCTTAAAGGAATGAATCACAATGGGCAAGTTAGAGGAGGAATATTATAAGAGAAAGGAACAGATTAAAAAAAAAAGCACACAAAGCAAAAGATAAACCCCCAAATCCCCAGGACCATTAAAGCCAAATGAAAACATAAAAGCAAAAAGGGCATTAGTGGAGATTCACACATGGGGGAGAGGGGGTGAGTCGGAAACAGAGTCCTAATAAAGCCACGTTTCAAATGTTATTTCATTAGCCTACCCAGCTTTTGGGGCTTTCTGCTGCAAACACACTCCTTCTTCTTTCCTTCCTTCCTTCCTTCCTTCCTTTCTTTCTTTCTTTCTTTCTTTCTTTCTTTCTTTCTTTCTTTCTT
>NW_022632384.1:0-12024 GCF_010015895.1 Lontra canadensis | reverse complement strand
ACCAGTGTTCCCAAGGCCACTCACATTAGCTGTTGCATGGACCCCCCCGCCACCCCATCTGCGCCTGTGTCTCTTTGCTGGAGACTGTCTCTGGCCTTGGGCACTGCCTGAGGTTGGCACAGAGCAAGCTCAAAGTGCTGGGAGGAGAGGGAGGGATGCTGCTGGCTCACTACCCAACTTCCTGGCCCCTTGGGGTGCCTTGCCATAGTGTGTCCTAGGCTAGTGCTTCTCAGAGTTTAGCCTTTGTTAAAACCCAGATTCCTGGGCACCCCTCAGACAGTCTGATCTAGTAGGTTTGGTGGGGAAGAGAGGGATGAGATTGGCACTCCAAGCCGTTCAGCCTTGCTCCCAGCAGCCTGAGTGGTAAGTAACCCTTGTTAACACACGCCCTATGGATTCTTCCCTTCCCCGTCTCCCCTGGGATCACATCCCAGAAGAAGTGCCATCATCCATCTCCCTGAGGTCTGTTTTTGAAAATCTTAATTACAATAGCCACTGAGTCTCCATCTTATTATGTCAGATGATGTTGGGGTTAGAGGGGGCAATTACAGTAACTATTTCTGAATTGTCATCAGAGTAAAAGCAGAAAGGCATCCATGAGATATCCTCAGGTTCAAATGGCAACTAGCGAGTTGTGCCCAATCCCCCTGGCCTCCCTTGAAATATGCCTGAAAATATTCACGGAGACAGGGAAGAAAATCAAAACAGCCTGGAAACATGGCTTATTAACCAACTATTTTTAAGGACCCTGGGAAGAAATCTCATCAGCCACATGGGCAGGGGGCCCGTGTGAGCCAAAGGTCTATGCAGCAGCCCTGTCTTTCTCTGATGTGTGCTCCTACCCTCATGAGGAAGAGCAAGTTACTATTACTGCCATCACTGTTGTTGTATGGGGAGTTAGCGTTGGCTTATTTTTACCGTTATCGTTGATGTCATCGCTCATATTATTATGTTGTGGCCTTGTCAGGAGTCCATGAATCCCCTGAAAATGGTGGAAAATATGGTGCCTTTTTCTGAAGGGAGGGTCCCCAGCTTGGATCCGATTTTTCCAAGGAATCCTCAATATGCCAATAGCCATTGAGCGAGAGGATAGGTTAAGCCCACAAGAGTGAATGGTGTTATAAAGAGACAAACAGTTCTGTGTGCAGATTGAGAAGGTAATAGAGTGAGCATCAGCCCCGGGAGTAGGGAGACAGGCAGGTGCTGTGGGCAGCGGGGAAGGGAGGGAGCAAATGGTCAAGATCCCTGGAGGAGCAGGAGAGGAGGAGAGGGGACAGTGTTTGAGGTGTCTCCAGGCCAGGCCAGGGCCAGGGGCCTCCTCCGGTGGCCCAGACCCTGTAGGGAGTGATTGAGAGGTGTGCCGATGGACCCAGCTCATTCAGGAAGCCAGGCCTGTGGGACAGGAGGTGGGCTGGCGGAAAGAGAGAAGGTATTGATGGAAAAGCCAGAGGGCCAGGAATGTTGCAAGAAACATGACATTTTTCCATCTCTGTCTGAAATACGGAGACTGAGGCTCAGGGAAGTAAAGAAATGTGCCAAGTTCACTCAGGCCATTGAGCACAGAGTGGAGACTGACTTCAGTCTGTCCCTCTTTGGAGCATCCTTCTCAGTGCATAATATTTCTTCAAATTGCCAAAGAGTCTCTGTGGCCATGACTTAAAATCTTAGCTTTGCACAACTGCAACTTTGGGCTAAAATTCCTCCATGGATCCCTTCCCACAGTGTCAGCTCTGGCCTTTCTCAGGGTCACTCTCTAGGGTGCAAGCACCCCAGGAAGGGGCAGTGCAACGGAAGTGAGAGGGTCCACCATCAAATGTCTCCCCTGACCTTTGGCAGAAAGCTGAATGGACCGGATGCCTCGGGTAAAGCAGAGGAATGGTCCAGAAAATGGAAAGACACTGTGCCCACTAGAGTTTTGCTTAGATGCGACTTGCAGTAATGACACCCACGTCTTGATCCCATCGTCTTCTTATGGCCTGGTGGAGCCACTGGGCGGATGCCAGCATGTCATCAGCCTTCTCTGGAGGGCAGGACACTTGCCTGAATGGACATAGGAGCTGGTAGGAGGTCCAGGCAAAGGTGTGCAGTGCCTGGGCCTGGACACACACGCCTGTCTGGAGAGCACATGAGTTGAGGAGCAGAATTCACATGAAGACAGGAACACTACCATCCTCGGCTTAGCAGAAGCCACTCTTCATGTGTACCCTTCCTGCATAGACCCAGACCAGAAATGCCCTGGTCACCACGACATAGGAAGATTCATTGTGTGAGGACAGGAAATAAAAGGGACTGAAGTGTGGAAGGTGGACACAAAACGGAAACTCTGACCGCAGCAGAAATCCAGCCGCCAGACTCTGGAGAAGTCCCCAGTACGTGATCACTGTCTTCCATGCTTGAAAATGCCCTACCTTCCTTCCCCTTTCCTGCGATTAGCCGTGTCGAAGAGATAGCGGAGCCAAGGAAGAAAGTGGTGGGAGGTCAGAGAGCGGACAAGAACTTGCAAGCTTCGTGAATGTGTGCTGCAAAAGAGACGGGGAGGAGAGCTGACACAGGAACAGAGGAGTGACTGCGAGCCCAGAAAGTGCCAGGCCATCTTCATCCAGCAAAAATACAATTGGCATGAATCACAAAAAAAAAAAAAAAAAAAAAAGGAAAGAAAATTAGGGCTTGATCCAAACAAAGATATCAAATATCAATATTTGACATTTGACACAAATACAGATTCACCCAGTTTATCATTCACTCTCATACACTTGAGCCCGAAATCTAACCTGCCGGAGTTTCCTGCTTTCAGGAGCGTCCCACACAAGCTTCCAGAAGCAAGGTGTGCTGCCTCAGTAGGACCCGAATTCAGCACCACAGTTTCTTCTCTGTTTGCTGGTGAAAGAAGTACTGAGCTATCTCAAGGAGGAAAAGGTTAGAGCCAAGCCCCCAAAGCCAGATTCACTCAACAATCAGCAGAATCGTATCCTTGTCTGACAGTTGGTGGCCCCGTCCTGTGACAATGTGGGGTCTGCTTTACAAAGTCCTGAGAAATAAGAAATGCCAGGTGGTTTCAAACCAACCAGACACATGTGAAATTGTGGCAGACTTAGTTTCGAGTCAGTCTTTTGAGCCCATCATGAATGATGGGCACAAATACAGACTCAGAGGGACCTATGTCAAATTTCAGTTCTGGGGCTTGGTCCCGTGCCCTGGTCTCCGACAGCTGGCTCTGGAGGGCCCCAGCTCGAGGGAGTGATACTCGGACGAGATGCTGTATGCAGACCGTGCAGTCTGGGGCCTCTTTCCTAGCAGGTGCTCGACGACTAAGCAGGTACTGGTTCTCTAGTCACCTGGATGTTTCTAACAATGGAATCACTCGCAAAGGTCTCTCCTAGGAGCCCTTCATCTTAAAGAACAATTTTAAGACATGTAATTTGGTTTCAGTTGTCCTTTCTAAGCTATGCCTTATTTGTGCTGTAAAAAGACAGCCACAAAAAACACAACAGAAGAAAGGGAAGCTCAAGTGAGTTAAGGAATGAAACAAAGCCTAAAGTAGCTGCATTGATGCATTTTGCCCTTGATAATGATAAGGGGAGGGAGCCAAGGTGACGTCCACTGGAATGGGGTGGCATGGAGAGAAGGGAAGGCACACTGGGAGAAAAGGAAAGAAGGAAGGCAGGCCTTCCATCCAGCCAAATGCTGCAAGGGAATGTAGCCATTTTCTCTGCCTCCCTTGGTGATCTCTGAGGCCACCTGGACTCCCTGGGCGCAGAGGAGCTCAAAAGGCTTCCTCTTACCCACCCCACGGGGAGCCATGTCCCCACCTGCGCTCCCCACCCTCCCCAGATTCTCCTAAAACTGCCACAGGAGACAAAAGACAATGTGATTTTCATCTGCACTTAATGCCATATTTTATTTCCGATTTCTGGAAGCTATGTTAGGAAGGAGGGATTCCTTAAAATGAAAGCTAACCACACAGATTCACTTTCCCAATTCTGTGCTCATCTTTTCTGGCTGATTCTTCCTTCCCTTTTGGGACAAGGGGAGAAATGTGAGTTTGGTTTATAAAAGTAAAAAAAAAAAAGAAAAGAAAAAGTCGTGGACAGAGGCATGCCCTTCTCTTCTGGTTCTTAGCATGCTGGAATGCACCTGTGTTAAAATATGAAGAAATAAAACAAATATAAATTATGCATTTTCCAACTTAATTTAAAATGCATTATGCTCTGCTTTGTTCTCTGGAATTAGTCTTATTAAGGGGACAGATCTGTATGGATTAATTTTGAGTCAGTTTATTCACTTCTTTGTAATTCAGTGGCAAGGATTTTTGTCCCCAGGCATCAAATTAATTTTTTTTTTTTTACTGTAAGTAACACACACGAAATATAGACCTCTTTGTGTTATTTCTTTGTTTACCTAGCAAGCAACACATTCCCATATTATGTTTCCACCCAATCTTACATCTCTCCCTTTAAAGAACAAAACTTTCCAAATGATTTTTAAGGCAATGTAACCATTGTCACAATATTGGAGTTGAACACAATAATACCATTATCCTCTTCCTGCTATTCATTTACAGAGAGATCCACATGGCCTCCCTCCAATTCAAACCAGGAGGCCACCGGCCCCAAGCCCCTGCCTCCGATAATTCTGGCAACGTGTGAACTGATATTTTACGACGATTTAAAATATGTACCAAATCATCATTTTTAAGTATTGTTTTAGTACCGTAATTCTTCGTTCAGCTCAGACATTTTAAATCTTTATTTTTTTTCCTCCCTCTACTTAAACCGAGCAAGAAAATAGTCTGCCTTCTTAATTAGTCTTCTTTAAACAAAATATCCTTTCATATGCGCTAATAAAGACTAAGGATCCTTCCTCTCTTGTTTAAATAACTGCTTGCTGTGGTATAAAATTGTAAGACACACGATGCAGATCAAGTTGCGGGCTTGAAGTGGGGAAGAGGAACAAGCCGAGCCATAATAAGCAGATTTTAATGATTTACTATAAATCAGCATTTTTGCCCTGTCAGTGAGATTGAAGAGGCAGACAGCTCCTCACATGTCTGCCGAGCAAATGTCTTCCTGATGAATCATGTGCCCTGAATCACTGATCACAACATTCAAACGGCACATCCAAATAATGAGGGAAACATATACACAGCCTCCCGATGGCTGCTCGAAGACGGCAGGAATATATGCTTTTTCGTTGTGTGGTAGTTAAACCCTTCCATTGATCCTCCCAGGGCTCCACGGAGGGTAATGGGAGCGTATATTACCGGGTTAACCGTCGCTGCCCTAACGTGGACTGATCTGCATAAATGCTCTGCCCCACCCCCAGACTTTTGATGAGAATCTAATCTAGTCTTGCAGAGATGGGGCGGCGGGGGGCTAGCAGAAAGACGGGCGGTGATGATAAACCTAAATGCAGAGAATCCGGCCACAGAGACCTGTAAAAATCAGAGCTAATTTCTGTTGGGTCAGAGGCTCGTTGGGTCTGGGGGCAGCTCTTCCAACGCCCCCAGCGGTCAGGCCCCCTCCTGCCCCAAGCAGGATTGCTTCCTCGATCCGTGTCTAATATGCACACCGACATAAAGGGTTTCTGGGTTTGGGACCCAGCCCTGGGGAGAGGAGCACTGTGGAAGGTTGGAAGGGTCCATTTGGAGAGTAGGTGTACTGGACCTAGTACATCTACTCTCACCCAGTACACCCCAGACTGGACCCAGGGGCTGGGGGAACCAGGCACAGATGCCTCTGGCTCAGACACGGAGTGCAATCTCTGCACCTGGTTCCATCTTTCACATGCAGGAAGCCTTCCCTGATTGCCCCCTTCAGGCCCCACTCCTCTGCAGCTCTGTAGCCTGCCTTCAGCTTCATACACATATGCTACTTGTCCATGGTCATCCTTATAGTCCTTCTAATGGTCACCCACCCTGGGGCACAGCAGCTTCCCCAGTTGCAAACACAGCACATTAACTCTTTCAAAGCCATTACGATATCTTACACATAGTATGGGCTTCATTGTAACCTGCTCACTCCATGAGTAATGGATGAATGAGTGATGGGGTCATAGCAGCCAAGGGTGGACCAGACAAACTCAACAGGATCGCAGCACCCTGAGACCCCAGGATGTCAGAGACAACACGACAGCGTCCTGGGGCCAAGTGTGATCCGTTGCCTCCTGCCAGATTCTAACCTTGATCCCTCCGGCTTCCACAGCCCCACTTTGGTGCCAACAGAGAGCATCCACTATGGGCTCATCCAAGGAAGCTGACCTCTGAAAAAGAAGAAGACAAGTGTCCGGGAGTGAGCCTGGAGGGGCCTTTGCAAGCCAGCACCATGTGCAGGGGACTAAAAGGCACTCACATCGGATGGTGTCCTCAGGGATTTTATTTAAAATATAAATCCAAGAATAAATTAAAGCTACCCCATGCCCTGCCCCTAGCATGATGAACGTAATTAGAACTCTGAACTTTTTTTCCAGTAGCACCTTCTTGCTAATGAGAGTGGACCTGCATGGTTGATTTGGGGACACCTGCCTCTTCACCACCCAGGACTTCATGACAACCAGTCACAATTTTCGTGTCTCCAAAGGTGCCTCTGGCAAACTCAGAGATGTTCAACCTCAGTTCCTGGCTTATCCCACTCCAACCCTCAGCACACCTGCCCCGCTTCTAGGCAGGGTATGCCGGGGCCTCCAAATGCCCACAGTCAGTGCTCAGCTCATTGCTGGTTCTGGGGAAGTCAAGATGCACAGGAACCCCGGGGCTTGCCTCTAGAAGCTCACCGTCCGAGGGAGCTGCTGGAGCGGCCTCGCTCCAACCCTGGGCGTAACCACTCTTTGCACTGCTGTTGGAGAAGGACCCCCAATGGAGCCTGAGCTCACGCTGGGGAGGAGGGCAGGAGCAGGCTCCGAACTCTGGGCTTTCCACCGCAGTCCCATGCGGGGTGCTCCTCACTGCTCTCCCGAAGGCAGGGGGAGCTCGGCAGCCCACACGTTGGCCGGAGCGTCCACCTCTCTCCTAACGCCATCTACTTAGTATTACAAATACAGCTCCCCTCTCAACTGAAGACCCTTCTCGTCCCCCACAGTGAAAGTTATCATTCCTTCCTTGGAATCTTTTAACGCTCTGGATATTTATTCATTCATTCATTCATTCATTAGTAGAAGGCCCTCTGCTTGGTGCTGGGTAATCCAATGTGAGGAGAGACTTCACAAGGCAGTCTACCCTCAGGAGCTTCTCCCCCTAGACTGGCTACTCTGCCTGCTTGTCCCAGTAAGCCATTGGCCAGGTCGCAGGGTGCGAGACATCCCTTCCTGAGTCTGCTTGGAGCATTGGTTGTGTGCCAGGCAGGGTCATTCCCGGGGGGCCACAAGGACTTGTGTTGTCACACAGAGGCCCCCCCAACCCAGGGCAGAAGGACCCCTCACTGGTTGAATGGTCTGATGTCACCATCTTGAAATTCTCAAGGATTCGTGAACAAGGCACCTTGCATTCTCATTTTGTAAAATTCCAAAACAGTCAAGGGCTTACAAGGTGCAGGAAAGAGGAAATAAAGAAGCAAACAAATAAATTAACAAGATTTTGGGATGGGTCATAGTGGTGAGACAGGGAGTGGGAGGGGGTTACCACAGACAGGGACATCGAGGAAGGCTAGAGGGAGGGCACTTCCTGTAGGTGGCGGGGGGTGAGGGCAGCCACCAACAGGAGATACACCAGCCAACCCCACTAGTTATATAAGCTCACTTTTCTGTTAGGTCCAGATGTGTGGGAGGATGGAGACTTGGTCCCTCTCCAACCCTATGGGGAAATCGGGAGGATAAGAAGGGGGTTCCTGTCACTTCCGTTCCTGGCGTCAGCACCACTGGGAGCAGCAGGGAGGAGCCTCTGTGATCAGGCTTCCTTGTTTCCTGGTCGCTTAAGTCTTGCTACATTTGTCCTCAAAAGCTCCATGGGAAAGGCGGGGATTCCCACAGAGAACTTTGTCAAGACTGGCTGCTCTGAGGAGTCCCCAATCCTAAGGGCATCCTTGGCACTTTTGGATGGAGCCAGTGCTGTGCCCTCGGCCTGATGTTCAGACAAAGGCCAAGCAGGTCCCGTGCATTCCCTCATCTACTGACGACACCAGCCCCACTTCTTATCACTCCCAAAGTGCTCCTATGGGCTTGTCAGTGCCTTCAGGGCAGCCTCCTCGACACCTGGTAAGTCAGGTGTGAATTCTTCTACCCTAAGGCTGACTTTCTGTCCAAGTCCCTGGAGAGGAGTGGGGTGTTGTGCCAATTGCTTGTGGCTTCACCATCAATTTGGGGGCTCGCTACCTTGTGCACACCCCCACACCTGGGTTTCTACCATTTAAGCCTCAGCCTGGCCTCCTCAGCAAAAGGCAGAGAGCGTGACACCCCGAGGTGTTAGACGCACACAGCCGTCCCTCTCCCATCTACAGGGTAACCCTCTCCCCCAGCAGACACTGGTTCCCTGTTGCAACAGGCACCAGACACAATTCAACAATCGTGATCTTCATGCCAGAGAGGAAGCTTCCTGAGGACAGCACCTTAGCACCCGCCATATTTTCCAGGGCACCACAATACCCAGCACCCACCAGCCCGCCGGGGCTGGGTATCTGGCAGGTGTGCAGCTGGCGAGATCAGGATGGGTGATGGGGAGCAGGAAAGACATGGTCCCAGGGCAGCAGGAATCCAGGCTGTGTGCAAGGGAGCCTGCAGGAGACTTGTCACCACAACAAGGAATGACACAGAGCACTGTGCAGTTGAAAGCAAATTTCATCCACAATGTAATTATCCAACCTGGAAAAGAGGGGTCCCCTCTCCAGGGACAGCCATCCATGTGAGGCGCAGGAAAATAAACTCGTTCTAGGTCAATTTAAAGGTTAAACGGAGGTCAGTGGGGGGGGGGGTGGAGACAGCCCCCGACAATGGGAGCAGTCTCCTGGCCACGGGCTCAGGACTTTCACCTTTGGCTCTCACATTCATCTGGGGAAAAAAAAATTGTGAAGCAGATAATTGGATATTAGTAGACATACCATTTCAGTAATCTCAGAAAATAAAAACAAGAGTGATTACAAATCCGGTGGCAGTTACTTTAGAAAGATAGTAACGTGTAGTTCCCAGTTTCTCAGACTGTAACTTGTGCACTTAACCACTAATTTCTCCACTGCTCCAAATGCAGTGTATACATTTAGCTCAGAATTTATCATCGCCGTTTGTGTATATTACGCCAGCGGTATAATCCATCCTCATGAAGCTAATGCTTGGCATTAGGAAAATGGACTCCGTATGGGTCCTGCCAGCCTCTGGCCTCAGACACACCCCACCAGACGCTGCGGGTTGGTGCCCCCCATGCCCCCACCCCGAGTGCTTGTGGATCCATGCTCTGGGCAGCATCTCCAAATAGCATGGTCTGATTTCTGCAAGTTGCTGGTGTCCATTGTCTGTGGATGTAAAAATCAATGACCTACATAAGATTTTGATTTTGCACCGGGAATTGAGAGAGAGAGAGAGAGAGAAAGGCGGGGGTGGGGGGGGGGGGGGCGGGTACTGAGATGCAGATAGAACATAAAGAACTGGTCATGTTAAAAATATTAGTATGTTGGGCTCAAAAACTATATCTTCAAGGAGAGATCTATTTTTTCCCCTTTGAACAGGAACATATTTAATTTCATGGTCATTTGATTAAAACAGTTAATTGTATTAATGTGTTATTGAGCCGAGAGTGCTGGTCATTCCTAGGTGGACGGTCCCCGGGTGCAGAGAATAAAACCCCTAATTCCAAGGCTGCCGGGGAGCTGGCAGAACCAGAACCTGCTGTTGAAACCTCTGTGTGTATTTTCAATCCTTGTTTTTATTTTCTTAAAAGAGAGAGGAAAAAAAAGCCTCAAACTGCTGATTTCTGCAGAAAAATCTGCAAATGAACTGTTCTATTAGCACAAACATACCAAAGTCTTTAGAACTCCTCTCTTCAAAAGCATAATTAGGTATTTATTTCAGACATACTAACATCTTTGCGGTAGCTAATAAGATGCAGCCCATTTGAATATTAATATAATAAATGATTAAATTAAACAGCAAGATTCAGACTCAGAAATAGCCTTTATAGGTCCCAGGGGGTCACTAAAACTGTTTCCATTTCTTCCTACAGTTAACATAGTGCAAGGGACACGAATGCATAGAGCAATATTTGTCTTATGAAACGCAGAGTTTTATATGGTGCTATTCAGTTTTATTACTCCACAGTTTGAATCTGGGGCCCAGAGTGAAGTCACCATGCTGAGGCCTGACAGCCGCTCTTCCTGTCTCCCTGCTCCCCAGCGTTCCAGAAACCTTCCCCTTTCTGGCCAAGGGTTCCCTCTGACTTGTCTGCACACTAATAGGTACCCATGCAGGCAGGAGAGCACGAGGTAAACCCACCATGCAATTCAAAGCCAAACAACAAAACAAAACAGGCACTGCGTCGCCAACTGCCCAGGGTTGCGTGGGCGTGTTTCATGCGTCCACAGCCGCCCGCACGAATGTGGGGCTGCAAGGCCACGCCCAGACCTGGGTGCAGGCCCCAGCCAGCTGCGCCAGGATGTGCCTGGTCCTTCATCTCCCCACGAGGAGGGACCCCTCCCCCCGCCCCGGCTCCACCAGACAGAAAAGAATGGGCAAAGTCGGCAATTATAATTGGCCATTATTCCAATAAAGGTGTTTCCCTTTTTAAATTAGTCCATGAAAACTGCACACTCTCCAAATCCCATGAACCTGAGAAGTGTTAATAAACATCTGGCCATGGTTTTTGCTTAATTAGCATTCCTTAGTTTGGACAGAAGTCTGTTTATGTAAAACAAAACACACGCCCGCGCGCGCACACACACATTCTGTTTTGTAGGCCACCAGTCCTCAGAAATCCAAGAGCAGTCTCCCCTAATGGTCGGGGAGAGGCTTGGGTCTTTCCAATACCCTTATTTGTCAACTGAGCAGCGGGAAGAGACAAGCTCCTTGGATCTGCATGCTTAATTTTATTATGCAACAATCAGACCCAATGCCTAATAACCCGATCTCCTCACGCTGTTTGAAAACACGCACATCTCCGAAACAGAAAAATATTGAAGCTTGGCGGCCAGCGAGAATAAAATCGGAAACAACATGAGCCAACCTCCAGCGTGTCCACAGGCCACATTATTATTATCCGCAGCCAAAAATCTCACAGCCCTATCTCTCGGAGGAGCAGCCTTGGCGGGGAGGTAATGGATACACCATAACCCGGCTTGCAAGACTCTCCTGTCTAAATTAGATAAAAGAAAAGTAGGAAGAAAACTCGAAGATAAGTGGTACAAAGTAAATCAAAACAAATCATCTTACCAAACTTTATTCACATCTGATACCATTTTTAGAAATTAAGGTCAGTTTTGTGGAACTAATAGGGAGTTATACCTATATATCTTGGACACCATGACAAAGCTGGAGGGGAAGATTTATACTGCATGGTTGCAGATGCAGAAGAAAGATATGAAAGATCAAATGGAAGTGCATGATAACAAATGAAAAATGGTCCCCACAGCCCATAAATTAATTGAGAAAAGAAGGTTGTCATTATTTGAACATGCTTTAAAATAGGGTATGGGGTCCAGATGGTTGAGGATAGATAGGCCCACAAGTTTGAGTAATTGATGACTTAAAAATAAAACAAGATCTTAAAGGAATGAATCACAATGGGCAAGTTAGAGGAGGAATATTATAAGAGAAAGGAACAGATTAAAAAAAAAAGCACACAAAGCAAAAGATAAACCCCCAAATCCCCAGGACCATTAAAGCCAAATGAAAACATAAAAGCAAAAAGGGCATTAGTGGAGATTCACACATGGGGGAGAGGGGGTGAGTCGGAAACAGAGTCCTAATAAAGCCACGTTTCAAATGTTATTTCATTAGCCTACCCAGCTTTTGGGGCTTTCTGCTGCAAACACACTCCTTCTTCTTTCCTTCCTTCCTTCCTTCCTTCCTTTCTTTCTTTCTTTCTTTCTTTCTTTCTTTCTTTCTTTCTTTCTT